>NW_021604730.1:72016-118951 GCF_004785775.1 Grammomys surdaster
AAGAATCTCTCCTAGGTGCATTGGAAGTTCTCAAAACTGCTCTGGCAGAGCTGTAGGTATGAGGGACAATAAAGGGTAAATAACTGGTTCTACTTGAACAAATAAACCACAGTACACACTACATTGTAATTTTAGAATTAGGGAACTCCAAAAGGAATTAATCTCCTAAGAGAAACATCTGCTGTGAAGTACAATTTTCAAATATTGGCTATTTATAATTTGCTATCTGGCATCTATTATCTACATATCATAGAGGTTCTGATTTTATCTTTATCATTAGCACTACTAAAGATGAATCATTAATATATGGATTATAAATTACTTTCATTTTTAAAGTTTCATAAAGAAGATAAAATATGAAGTTCCTGAAAATACATTCGATGCATCTAAACCTAATGGATAATCTGTCACATTTATTGAATTCTTGGATATAACTTCATATTCTGGGAAGACAGAATTTGGATGTTAGACTAGAAGAGACATGACTCTAAGTAAGGAACCCAGTGTTGCTATTAGAAGAATATAGTTATATACTTGTAGACAAGAATGAGAAAGAATTATAAGTTAGAGACAGATTGACTTCAGGGCAACCTAATAAAGAATTTACTAGCATTTTAGGTATGCATATAATAGTTCAGGAATAGTTTAACTCATGAAAGGGTGAGTTCTCTATTCACAGTAAATTCAGAAATAAAAGCTGGATAAATAAAAGAGATTTTAAACTACAAACAAGTTTCATTTGGTCATATCAAAATGGTATTCTTATGTGTATATGCATATGTGAAGGAATGCAAAAGTTAACATCCAGTAAAGAGTCACAGTTTATTGATTTCTCATCATTTTCTGACAAAACTCAAAAGACATGTTAAAGTAATCAAAGAAACAAAGTATAGCCAAGGGCAAGCAAGGGCCATTAATGTCCCATTTAAAGTTCACATTTTTCAAGAATCATCATTTTCCTAGTTGTTCAAAGAAAAGGTAAGCTCTTATAATTTGTGAATTCCCTAGAATTAAACAAAGAGGTACAATTTAAGTGTGATTTAAGTATTAGGAATTTTTGTGTTTCAATTACTATGTAAATATTAAACATTTTAACACTTTTATCACTTCTAGGCTTAACTCAATTGCTTTTTTTTTGAGGGGGGGCTAATTTGGTAAGTGCTATGAGCCAGGATCTAAGAATTTCATAACTATTGCTTCTTCTGGTGTCCGTGTTATCTGATCTATTTTTATTACAGGATGGTGCTGAATATGCAAACTTCTAAACACTAGGAAATTATAAATTTCTAAAGGGGTGACTTCATCTTCCTTCTCTAATATCCATGGAGGCTTAAACATGTAAGTTCTTTAAACCCTAAATTGAACTACAGGTCTTTGTGGAACCATTATGTTATAATAAACTGATTGACGTTAAGCTACTTTTGATTTACCAACATTAATCAAACACTTGGTTGGCATCATTGCAAGAATGCCATAATGGATTAGGTGTGTGGCCTTCTTGTACTAATACACACTGAAGACTGATACTGAGAGGTAGTCTGGAAGATACTATGTCTAAATTTCATGCTTCCGGGGACACAATAAAACTCACAAGCCCAACCCAGGTTCCTTCTTACAAAATACTCATTGTGTCTGTACCAATAATTTAATAGCATGAATACTAAATTTTGAGGATTAAAATAAAAATTTTCTAAACTATCACCTCAGTCTAATAAAAGAAGGGTCATTAACATATCAAAAGAAATGAGAAACAATGGTCAAAAAATGTGCTCCCAATGTTTGTGGTCAACATTAATATTACAGTAGCATGTTTAGAGAACTGCTTTTACTACTGTTTTTAGAAAATAGAGTGCTCAAAAGGCAGGACTTTTTAACTGACTCCAGAACTGCCCCTAAGCTTGCATGAACACAAGATAAATGAGACACAAAACAAAGCAAAAGGTCCACATCTTAGTCTTAAATGAATATAATTAATGGTGGTAGCCCTGAAGATTTTATGACATATTTTTATATACATTCTTAAGAATATAATATATGGAGCTGGGGGTAGATCAATTGATAAAGTTCTTGCCTCACAAGCATGAGTTCAGATCCTCAGCACTCACATAAAGTTGGAAATGATACTGTGGGCCTATAATCTCAAAGCTGAGGGAAGAAAAGACAGGGGGATTTCAAGGGATCACTAGTTAGCCACTCTAGCCAAAAGAGTAAGCTCCAGGTTCCTATCTCAAAAAGTAAGATAGCAGGTTGAAAGGAGAAGGCATCTAAAGTTAACCTCTGACCTCCAAATATGCATGCATAATCTAGCTTGCCCATACACTCATACATACAGCACATATACATAAAAATGCAGATAAAGAGCACATAATAGAAAATATAACCTATTTTCTTAGAAACTTATAAACAGCTGTACTGAATGGATTTTTATGAGATATAAACAAAAGAAGGGGACAGGTAGAAGAAATTAGCAAAGAAGTTCATTCAAAGATCTATATCCTGGGATGCTGGGGAGATTTTGGAAGAGAGGTTAGGATTCTTGGAACAAAAAGGAAAGTTACTATAAGTGTTGCTATAAATTATATGTCCACTGCGTGTTGATGCTGCAAATCAAAGAATTTATTAGATAATTTAAGACTCATCTTTGGCTTTGGGTTGTTTTGTTTTGGCAAAAAAACTACTTATAACATCTGTAATGAAAGCCAACGCCCTCTTCTGGAAGGCATGAAGACTGCATAGTCATATACATTAGATATATACATATACATAAAATAAATAAATCTTTTAAAAAAAGAACTATGGGGTTAGACCCTTCTGATGGTAGAGTTATGGCTGCACTAGATTCATTTTAACATTCTGTTCAAAGTTTGAGCTTATCACCCAGTACTGTTCTGGCTATGTCCCTCTTAACTTCCCTGACAGCCCTACCCTAGGATTTTCACCTTAAGCCTGGTTGAAAACTCTTGCTAGAGCTGCAAAGGTGGCTCCATGACTGTTAGCTCCTGTTGCTCTTATAGAGGATCTGACATGAGCTCCCAGAACTGGTTTACAACACCAGTTCCAGGGAATTCAATGTCTTCTTCTGACTTTTACAGGCACCAGATGGGCTGTGGTACACATGCATGCAAGCAAAACACTAACACTACAAAATAGGTAAATCTAAAAAAAAAAAAATTAAAATGTATACTCCACTCAATCATTCCACAACATTCCTTGTCATGAAGTAACTAGGATTCCACATCCCCAGAAGTCCACACCCATTTTAATTTGTTGATATGCCAGCCTGGCTGCATCAGGTTGCCACTATGAAAAACAGCAACAGCTACCCATTTGTATATCATTTAAGTGCTACAGACTATGCTAAGAATTTAACAGGAACTTTTCCCATCCATATATAGATGTAAATAGTAAATAAAATTCTCTCTATTCAAAGATGGGTAAAATGAGTTTCTGAAACTACATATCTTATGCCACAGTCAATAAGTAAGTGCTTTACTGGGGATGAACTTAAATCCATTTGAAGTTTCTTCTAATGAGAAAAGTGGACAAAGATATGCATGAGAAATGTATTTGTCATAAGTCACTTGAGTTAAAATGGTGAGAGGTCAGTGCCCACCTTGTATGAAGTTCTAGTCCTAGTATGAAGCTGACTACCATTCACAGCTTTGCTATAAGGACAGTCATACACTGACTTTTTAATTATGGAGTTCCTATTGTAAACAGGAAGATTGTGGGTTTTCTCTAAGTAGAAGCAACAAGCAGTAACTAGATACTGTGGTAGTGAAAGCACATTTAACCTTGACTGGAAATGCAGTCACCAGAAAGGGGATAGTTAGCATGGTTAGGTGTCTAACAAAACTAGATAAGGTGTATCTCATGAAGAGAAGAAAAGGAAAATAACAGATCTTCAATTATGTGACACACTACCATAAAAAACACAGTAAACACATATTCTAGATTCCTCCAAATGAAAAAAAATCCAGGATTCACATGTAGAAATTAAATGTGGTCACAGAAGCACTTTCCACTGAGGGTTAAGAAAGAATGTCTATCTATAGCAGTGTGTAAACTGGATTAAAAAAATTAATTATATTGAAAAATTAAAGAACAACATGCCACTGAAATAAAAATCTCTTTCGCTCCAAATAATTAGCAAAATGTGGATTTCAGATTGAAAAGGCTAATGGAAAGTGAAGGTTAGAAACTTCTACTGAGGAGAAAATACCAGCAATTGTTCATGTGAGAGAAAAGGAAAACTTCAGCCTAGAAGGAAAGTACATTAGATGATAAAAGACCCAACAGGAGAAAAAATTTGTGAGAGATCATTTTCTATCTGTTTTGAATAGATGATCAAGGCACAGGAGAGTCAGGGCTTTTAAACAAAAATAAAACCAAAGACCATTGTCTTTCAAATATAAGACACTCAGGTGTCTAGAATGTATGGCCACTTTGTTACTATGGGTAACAAACTATGTTTCACTTAGTTTGAAACTATGTTTCACTTTTGAAAGATAGATAAGTAGGGAATAGCTAGATAACAATAAATAGACAAACTCTTTTCAACACACTACTGTTGCCTTTGTTTTCATCCCTCCTTATATCTTCAGTATCAACAATTTATTATAAAACATCTCACCACTAGACTGATGGATTGAATGGATATAGCGGATAAATTCAAAGTTCTTTCTTATAAAAACCACTCACACTGAAGCTTGTCCTCAAGTACTAGAAAATTAATCTGTAGCAAGACATATAACCTCCCTTGTAAAAAGATACCTGTTGAAAGAATAACAAGTTTCCTAAAAAACAAACACAAAACTATACTGATTCACCTTTCACTACTGAATATGAATAATTCGAAGAGAATTTCCCTATTTCTTCATCTGTAAGGTACTCAAAAGTAGTTTCAGTCTTATTATCTTTCACAACACTGATTAAGTGAGCACTAAAGATTACTATCCTTTGATTTCTAACAAAGAAATCTCCAAAAGATAAATCAAGTTTTCCAAATTTATCTAGTAAATGAGATAATTTGATTCTCTATATTCTGTACTTATTTTAAAGGCTTAGTGACTTACCTTATTTTAAAGGTAAAGTGATTCAAGTTTGGTAAATTCATCAAAACTCCAAAGTCTTACAAATCTCTTTCCTAGTTTTTCACCACCATCAAATGTTTACCACCTAAATATATGCTGGCCACCATGAAAATCTTGGGCAAAGCCAGCACCTTAGATATCTATTTTATCAGTTCGACTTGACTCTGCTAGGCTTTGACTGGGAAAATTTTAACCATTTGATTAGGTTTTATAGTTGGCTTAACTAAGCTGAGACAGAGAACCTAACAGTGGTGGTGTTTTAAAAGTGCCTCTCCATTCTGATTACAAAGGAATCATGATTAACGAAGTTCTCTTTGTGTTCAAGTCCATTTTGACAGACAGAGAAAAAGCCCTCCCCAACTCCTTTTTAAAACTGAATCCTTTCCTACTTGTGTTATCACCCACACAATCTGTTCACAGCCCACACAAACAATCTTGCCAGTCTGTGAGAGTTCGTAGAACATTAATGTGGTAAAAGCAGACAGAACTAGCAGAACCTCATCTTAACAAAGGATGATGAGACATTCAGTAGAAGAATTCAAAGAGAAATACAGACAGAGGCCCTAAGCTGAATGGATTTGTCCACAATGGTTAACACAATACCAGTCCTTATGGGGACTTGTCAACTTTCTGGTCAATTTGCAGCTTCCTCCTGCTTTTGCGCTCCAAACTCTGTTTCTTTTAGAAGTGCTTTTTATTGTTGTTGCTTTGGTTTTTTGAAATAGGGTTATTCTGTGTAGCCCTGGCTGTACTGGAACTAGCTCTGTAGACCAGGCTAACTTCAAACTCAGAAATGATCTTGCCCCTGCTCTCTACCCACCATGCCCCAGTGCTTGGAATAAAAGCATGTGCCATGCTATTCCTGGTTAAAAGAATTTTTTTTAAAAGAAATACAATAAACAATTTAAAGAGTCCAAATCAGTGACTTAAAGATACTTCAATTTTTCTAGAACTTAAAATGTAAAACCAAGTCAGCCAAAGAATCTAGTTCCAAATCAATAGTTCAAAGGGATTGAGCTAATAAGTATAAAACATTTAGCACACTGCCTAGAGTATAATTGGTGCTCAAATAATATTACCTGTTTATAATCATATGTTGCTGTGTCTTTCTAACAATATTTTTATAATTGCTCCAACCTTTCTACTAACCTAAAATATTTACCTTATCTGTACTTTGGTTTATTGCTAAAATCAGATACTTCACATACATTGTCTTCTTTTTCAAGTCTAGATCTTGAAGTTGATGATCACTTGATTCATTATGTAAGATCAGCTCAGTAGTTTTATATCAAGTGCATTTTTCCTTACCACAGATGAGTAGATGATACTGTCCTGTCTATATTTTCCAGAATTTTGTGAAGTGGAAAATATGCCTTAATTGTCATCTACAATAAAACTCTGATGAGTGTTTAATAGCACTGGTTGCTCTTCCAAAAGACCTGGGTTCTATTTCCAGTACCCACATGGCAGTTCACAACTTATAACTCATTTCAGGGGATCCATGACTCTTTCCTGGCCTCCATAGATACCAGACATATACACCATACACAGATAAACATGCAACCCAAACACTTATACGCATAAAACAAAAATAAATCTTAAAATAAATATCTGATTCACAGATAAACAAAAGATTCAAGATTTGCCCTACAATCTTTAATTTAAAAAAAGAAAGAAAATAATGGGTGGGTGGAAAGACTGAGAACATATGTAGCTTTGAGGAAAGGCATGCCCCTGTTTTAATTGTCAAAGGAAATGTCTTCAAGCAGACAGGAAGAAGTATGAAGGATTGGATGTCCAGAGAGGCAAATGGTACTCAAGGCAGACTTTTCATACTAGACACAGGTTTTTTTCTATTAAGTTAATTATTGAGAACATTGAATAATATAAATCTTGTCTTCATTTATGCATATCAAATTGTATTTCAATTATTCACCCAATTTCTGACAATCTATGTCAGACTTCAATTATTCAAAAATATCTTTTCATCTTGTCTAAAATATGTTTAGAGCTCTTGGTCAATTGCAACTAACTTCGTCCTTAACAGCAACTTGTTTTATTGGTCTTGTTTTTCTAACCAAATTGAAGTTGCTCAAAGACAAGATCTAGGTATGCATATTCTTCTTATAGCACAGAGCTAAGACAGAAAACTGTAGTAACATGTGCTGAGTTGCTGCTTATTCTGCCTCATATCTCTAGTATGTCTTAAAGAAACTTCCATAGAGTCATTATATACACTAAGGAAATTTCTCAGCTATCTCTGGAGATACTATTCTTGTACAATCCTTAAAAATTCTCTTCTGCCTTTAATAAATTCATTTCAGCAGCTTGGATACACTGTGGTCACCTATCTTTCACATGCATGCAACTCAGATAGAGCATGTGCTACAGTGAGCTTTGTTTCAAAATCAGAAATTCAGCCAAATTCTAAGAATTATCACTAGTGATCTCCATTAGCAATTCAGTGCTCAACAGTGATTCCTAAACTCATGCACTCAAATACACAGTTTCAAATAGTGTTTCCTTCCTTCCTTCCTGCCCCCCCGCCCCTCCCGCCCCCCCTCCCTCCCTCCTTCTTCCCTTTTTCCTTCTTTTGAGATATGGTTTCTCTGCATAGTCCTGGTGGTCTTAGAATTGGCTCCTCTCTGTTGACTCTATGTCATATCAAGTAGAAAGTTGAAGCTAGGGGGCTGGAGAGATGGCTCAGCAGTTAAGAGCACTGACTGCTCTTCCAGAAGTCCTGAGTTCAATTCCCAGTAACCATTGGTGGCTTACCACCACCTGTAATGGGATCAGTTATAGTGTATTCATATAAAATAAATAAATCTTTAAAATAAAGTTGAAGATAACTAAGCTACCTCTCAAAAACAAAATAAGAACAAAAAACCATGAAACTAAAAACTTCCAGTGAGTTCTTCCTTTTCGCAATCTTCAACACTTTCATTCCCAAAATGATCAACTTTGAAAACATAACACTGAAGGAAAGAAGCAACCAAGCAAATCAAGTCACTAAGTAGGAAGCTTATTTTCACAATCAACCAAAGGACTGTAAAAGAAAAAAAAAGTAAGATATACTTGGCACATTAACAAAGGCTTTAAAAATTTAAGAAACACCTAATATTAGACAACAAATATGGAGTTGTGCATTCCTAGACTTAGCTAGTGGGTTACATGGTGATCATCACTGATCATCATTCTTTAAAAGTAAATCCATAGAATTGAAACTGCTAATTACACCATAAAGATGCAAATAATAATTCAACTATAAAGGTTTTCAAAATATTTTATAATAGCTCCTATTCTGAAAATATCATGAACTCAAGTCAAAGAACACTGAATAATTCTATTTTGATGCTTTGCAATTCATCACACTAATACCCAAATGGCCATCTATTGGTATGGCACACATAAGAAAAACATATCACAAAAGAGTTAGAGTCAGATGTAGATATTTACACCCAAACAACAGACAGAAGCTGCTGACCCCTGTGGTTGAATTAGGGAAAAGCTGGAAGAAGCTGAGGAGGAGGGCAATCCTATAGGAAGACCAGCAGTCTCAATAACCTGGACTCCTGAGATCTTTCAGGCACTGAACCACCAACCAGGCAGCATATACCAGCTGATATGAGAGCCCCAACATATATACAGCAGAGGACTGCTGGGTCTGGACTCAATCAGAGAAGATACATCTAACCCTCAAGAGACTGGAGGCCCCAGGGAGTGGGGAGGTTTGGTGGGGTGGAGGTGGTAGGATGGGGACATCCCTGTGGAAGTTGGGGGTGGGAAGAGAGAAGGTATTAGATGTCAAACAGTCAGAGGGTGGGCTGGGAGGGGGATAAAATCTGGACTGTAAAAAAAAAGATTAAATAAAACTAAAATTAAAAAGTCAATACTACAAGTGACGATACTTCAACAACACCTGGTCAACTGGCTTTTCCTCATATCTTCTTAAGAAAGATTTATTTATTTATTTTATATATATGAGTACATTGTAGCTGTCTTTGGGCACGCCAGAAGAGGACATTAGATCCCCATTACAGGTGGTTGTTAACCACTATATAGTTGCTGAGAATTGAACTCCAGACCCCTGGAAGACCAGTCAGGGCTCTTAACCACTGAGCTATCTCCCCAGCCCATTCCCCCATATCTTGAGAGTGCTTTCTGGCTCCTCTAAAACTTACCAGAGTATCAAAAGAACTTGAGAGAAAGAACCTAAACAGACTATAGTTTATCAAAATAATACTTAAAGACATCCAACAACCGTTCACAAAAGTAACTATGTTATATGAAGAAAGGTGAAGAAAATAGACTACAGATAACACTTAATTCTGAAAGAGAGCTCAAAAAGTAATAAAAGTACAAGCATTTCTCCAACAAATAATTCTACATTGAAAAATACAACTATACCTTTTTACTCTTCTTATATCTGTTACCATGTAGTCAATAAAATTCCAAACTTCCAAGTTTTAATCACCACAAATCTAATGCCTTACAAACAAAACATACCATAAACATAGTTTTCTTAGATCCCATGACTTTAAATGTGAAGCTCCCTGGTGAACTGGCCTAACCTGGACTGTTGGCAAGATCAAATAAGGTGATTCCTACAAAAGCACTTTGAAGAAGGATAAAAGCTCTCTACAAATGTGAGGTATCAGGAATATCAAATGTAGTGCCTAAACTTAACATACACTCCACAAAGCATGATAAAGGTTATGACAAACCTTTGGGTCTACACAACCTCTGTTTTTTCCTGCTTTGATTTTTGAAAAACAGGTGCTTGCTTGCAACCTTTCCCTCTAGTATAGGGGGCAAGCTCTTTAAATTATCCGGGTTATAAAAACATGATTCTATACTTTTAAACAGGAAATTAAATAACAAAGTGAATACCAAGGAAAATTTAAAAATATAGGTATGCCTGGGAAAGGCACCTAAAAAGGGAAAAGGCTACACTACAAACAAATACGGGGCTAATGGTTTCTATATTCTCTCATTAAAGTTAGGACAACTATTAATTATAGAAGACATACATTTTTGAATGTGTTCATTCTTTAGAATAATATTAACTATATTTTACAGGACTCCATATATTCACATTTGAAGAATTACTACTTTTTTTTTTAAGCTGTTTTTTGGTAGGACTGTGCCTCTAAATCACAGATTTATATAGTAATTTTTCTATAGTGAACTAACTTTCAAGAATGCAAAATTTTTAAGAAAACATAGGGAGGTGAATAATAAGTATACTAGAACTTTGAAGTACACTTTGTCCTAAATCCCTCCCCCAACTCTACACCCCTCCCTGCCCCCAGAGGATATTTACAATCTTCCATGACACATGCTCTGCACCTTCTTGGTTCAAGGAAAACACACCTACAGCATTTCAAATTAACTACTGACCCTTACTCTCACACTATAAACAAACCCTTTTCAGAATCTCAATTGCATTGTGTCCACATTGGTTAAAGCTGGAAGCCTGGTGACCTCATGTGGTGTTAGCTTCTCCCATGCACCAACAGCATCCGCCTTTCTACTCAATTACCCTCTTTGGTGCCAGAGGATTGCTACCCAATGAACATACACAATAGGCTTCTGCTTCATTACACTAACCAACAGCAGGATAGAAATAAGCAGAAGAGGAATAAACAAGCTAATTTATCATGAGGCCAGAGCAAGCGTTCACCAGTCTAGCCATGGAAAAGTTGAGTGGTTAACAGACATCTCTGCAGTCTGAGATGATGTTTATGATCTTATAGATTATAGACCAGTTGCAACAGAACCTCAATGATTAAAGAACTTTTCAAATTAGCAGATGTGGACACAAGCACACAAGAAACCCTACTTTTAACTCTTAAGTTCCTATATAAAATCTATTCAATTGTTATTGAGAAAGCTCAGCCTAGGATTCCAGATAATGGGGACTGACATCCTGATAATTTGCCCCAAGTGCTCAACCTGACTGTGGGGCTTCTGTTATTCACCATGAAGGAGGTGGTCAGGAGAGACCTAGGCTCTTTGTGAGGAGGATCTGGTGCCCCCTTCATTAGGCAAGGGCACAGCGGTTGATTAAATTAACAACTTCGGAGGGCTTCAGTCCCAGTTCCCAGACATTAGCACCATCATCCAGAACAAATTAAAGTCTCACAGCAATTAAGCAGATTTTGAAAATGAATTTCCCATGGTTCAATGGCTCAATAGCAATCTTGAATTAAGTAGTAGAACAGAGCTTGAAGGAAGGAGGAGGATTTGGTAAATTTCTAAAGTAAATGTGCAGCTGGCAGAAAGACAACAGAAAGCCTCTGTTAAGTGTCTCTATTTAGTGAGACTGAATTTTAGACAACAAAGGTGAAAAATATTTAAACAAAACTGTTGCATTAAAATGATGAGTTTCGGAAAGATTTATTTTTTTCTCTTTTTATTACTTTTAATTTCTTTAATGTTATTATATTCCTAATCAAAAATTTAAATAGGAGACAAAAAATTTATTTCTTTTCACCAGATACAACACTATATAGAACATCTAAAACTCAGAGATATTTATATCAGCTTCCCCAGGACACTGGGTGAAAGGATTAAGACTATCAATAGCATAGTCATTAATTTTAAGGATTCACTACTTGACAGACCCTATACTGAAGTCTTTTTAACATCTTATTTAATCTTTCAGCAATCTTATAAAAATAAGTCTGCTGAGTCCTACTTTATCCTCTTCAAAAAGTACTTTCAATCTCCGATTAAGTAGTTATTCAAGGTTGCCTAGCCAGCACATGGTGGAACCAGGACTTGAACCCACACTTTCTGGGTTATAGCTCACTAGTAGAGTGCTTATCACACCCAGAGAATCTGTTCAATTCCCAGAATTACAGATAAGTAAGTTTAAAATTTAAACTCCTTTTAAAATCTAATCTGTCAGTCTTAAAGAACAACCATATGTCTGCAAAATTCTTAGAAAAGTAGAAAAACAAATTCCCATTTTTAAGAGTTTGTAGTCAAACTGTGGAGCTTCTAAAATAAGTCCTTTCAGAACAACCCTCATGAAGCAGAAGAAACACATCTAAAATAAGTCCCTTCAGAACATCCCTGGTGAAGCAGAAGAAATAAATCTAAAATAAGTCCCTTCAGAACAGCCCTGGTGAAGCAGAAGAAACATATTTATGTTGTTCCACTATCACTCAGCATCTCTATTTGATTATTCAAACTTTGGAAATATATTCACTAGAGCATATTCCTTTTATACTTAATTGTCAAGCATGAACAAGCAACCACATTCATTTATCTGTGTTTATGACCAATGAAAGATAAAAACACATAAACAACAGGGAATTATCATGAACAGTGACCAAAAAGCTTGGTTCAACCCATGTTGAAGAGATCTCTTTTCAACTCCAAAAATAGTACAAATTTATACATGCCCAAGCATACATACCATGAAGATATACATGACCTTTTGTTAACATTCTCAAGAGAAAAATAATAGCCTTACTTTATTTAAACAACGAAAGCATAGCCTGGAATATAATACTAGAAAATATAGACCAAAAGATGTACATTTTTGGTATTTTTGCAATAAGTCCAAAGTGCAAGGCATTTATCTATGCATTTCTTCAACCATATTCCTGGTACTCATGGTAACAACTATGAATATGGTAACAACTACACATCAAGGTGGAGCTTAAAGTTGTATACGGTTTATCTTATATGTTATCTTACAATTTATATTATTCTTATTTTAAAATTTACACAATGCTAGAGATGTATACTGGTACTTACCTAGCATGCAAATGCCTCTAGTACCACCACAATATAGCATTGTATTTCTAATTAATACTCCAATAGCTGATATTGCATTAATAAAAGATCATCTTTTCCCCTCAAATTCGATGTTCAAAAATCTCTATCCTATATTATGAATTTAGAAGAGGAAAAAATTCATAATGGATGATGACTCCAGTTTTATATTGTAGAACAGAAGAGTACCTAAGGCTTGCATTGTTAACAAGCACATATGGAACATGTAAGTAAAATTTCATTAAAAGTTTTGTTACCTAGGCTTTCTTATGCTATGAACAGCCATGTATACTGGCCCAGAATTTTAGATTTTGAGAGCAGTGCTCTCAAATAATTTAATTCATGGACTTGTCTGAACTATATCCTCAACCCAAAGCCAGAATATTAAAAAGAAAAAAATTAAGATAAAAAATTTAACAGCTTGTGAAAGCTATTAAAAACTAGACTAAAAGATAAATGAACCACTGTGATTACCAAATATGTGAATGCCATACTTCTTGAACTATTAGTTAGCAGGGACTATGCCAATAGGAAGGTCATAAAGCAGTATTGTTGGGTTTCTAGTAATACCTAACCAATTGAGAAGCAAAAAGCAAAAAATAATGAGACACAGGATGAATACAAATGTATACATGTGTGTGCCAAGTAGTTACGTAGTGGTAACTTCTAATCCAGAAAAATGACTCTCATAAAGTAATTAATGTCTATTAGCAGGCACACTTCTAACAAATACACAAGTTATATTATCATTTAAATTCCTGTAAATTCTTTAGGGGTAAGGAAACTGAGACTTTACAGCACATTAAAGTTTTATCTAGGCTACGTAGGAATTCTGATAACAAATAGTTAAACTAAATCACTACTATTTGTTGATAAAATGGAATTTCTAGATGAGTGAATTTTCTACAACTAGAAAAACTTTAAACAGAAGGATTAGTGCATTTTCTTTTATTTTCTCATACATAATAGGCAAGTATTCTACTATAATTGAGCTATAATTCCAGTCTTCTTTTTACTTACTTGAGACAGGGTCCCACTAAATTGTTGAAGCTGGCCTTGAAGTCACTCCCCAAGTAACAGTGATCCTTCTGCTTTTAGCCTCCTGAGTGTTGAGATAAAGGCCTTTATAACCCAGGTTTTCAGTAAACAAAAAACCATCATACAAGAAACCTTTTGCTGCCATTCTGTTGTTTTATGAGTAACTATTACTCAATAATCCTGAAATACACCCAAGTAATCAGCAAGTACCTTTCAAAAATTTTAACAGCTCGCTTAGTGTGGTGAGTTAATGGTTTCCTAGACAAAGCTGGGATAAGTCCTACTTTATAAGTTATTGTCTCACAGATATGCCAACATTAGTTTTAATCAAGATTTCATCCATACTCATCCTTCTCCTAAAATATATATATTTTGAATGAGTGAAGTAAGCAAAGAAAGTAATGGAGGAATTTTTTTGGTATCTGTACAAAGAAATAAAGGGAAAGAAAAAAGGGAAAGAAATGCTGATTAAAAGATAATAGTGCTCCTTCAGTTAAAAATCAACAAATTATCTCTTCTTTCATTGGCTATTTCATAGCCATTCTCTAAGAATTTTTCTCTAAGAATTTTTCTCTAAGAGAACATTATTTTCTCTTAGAGAAAAATCTCTGTTCTCCTGAGCATGTATTAAAGCATGGTGGGTTATATGTAGCCAGAGGTTAAAACAAACACAAAGCTATCTAGGGTCTCACAGTTTTCTGTTGCAGCTATCCCTGACCTCCAACAATAAGAAGAATTTGATCATTTCCAAGTAGAGACATGTTTTGTAAATGATAGCTTGTTCATAGACTTCTCAAGAATTTTATCTGTAACTACTTAGCTTAGGAATGCAAAGCTAAAGCAGGATTGTGGTTCACACAGGACAGAAACAGCTTAAAAGAACAGAGCAAAGAAAGGAATGTGGGTGTGTCTTTCTCCTTAGAGGCATTCTACTCAGGGCAAATTACAGCCTAATAGACAACATAAAACATGTTGAGAAGCAGGTTAAAAAGAAACTGGAGCTCAAGAATGCATACTTGCCTTCGGCAAAGGCTGGATTTAACAAAGTTAGAGCCCACCATTTTGGTTGTGATAACCTGAAGACAAACATGCTAAGTAGGGAGAGACTGAAAGTCTATATCATGTCAACTAAATTATATGTTGCTTCATGACTGTTTGGTTCTAGAAAGGAAATCAAAGGAGGAAGAATTAACAGTACAATCTATGAGACTGGATTTATTAATGGAGAACCTGAAAACCACCGAGTCAACCATTTTCAGAACTATTACTTATTTTCTAAAGAAAAATTTTAATGCCTTGCCAAAACTAATATAGTACGCTTGATATTTTCTTTTAATTCTCTCTGTTCTCTTAGACATATGCATCATGGATAAAGCCCCTGAGCTATGCAAGGGAATTAACCAGAAGTTTAAGAAAGTCCTATAATTTGCATGAGCTAGGGTTTTTTTGTTGTTATTTTTTGTTTGTTTGTTTGTTTGGTTTTTTTGAGAGCATTCCTTTGTCTGAGAATATTAAGAGCATACAGAGCTGGGAGGAAAAAAAGGCAACAGAAAGTTGCTGTTGAAAGTACAGGATTTAAATGGGCATGGAGATGGAAACGCTAGCTTATTGTAGGGGTGTGGGAAGCAAGAAAAAAGTAGGTATGAGAAATTCAGACTAGCTATATCCTGAAGGGATGCAGGGATGTTTGCTCAGGCCTTAAATTTTTTTTTTCTGGGCCATATTTCATTATTATCTCCTTCAATATCAACACTGCCCTCTTTCCTTTACCAATTACATTCAGTACCTGTTGTTTAGGCTGATGTCTAGGGGATTCTTTGGCACTTACTTCTCAAGTTTTCTGTAATGTTCATCCACCCTTTGCTGCATGATGTTGTAACCAAGGTGGTATGTGAGTTCCTCAGGCTTAGCCTTCCCCAGGATGGGTTATAAGCATAGTCATAATCACAGTGGCTGGTATGAGAGCTATTGTGTGTCAGGAATGGTTTGGAATGGTTTGTTTAGGAGGTAGCTAAGTCATTTTGGTACTCAGGTAGCAATGGAAATGCTTACTTAGCTTGAGGAAGGGGCATAGCCAAAAAAGGAGATTGAGATTTCATGTTGTATTTCAAAAAAGTTCCTTAAACAGGCCTGAGATTCAGTTGAAAATTGGAGAAAGTAGCAGTAATATAATTGTAGAATATAACAAGCATTAAATGAACCAATACCTCTGAAATGTTTCCATGGCCACCAAAAAGTCAACAGTCACAGTAAAGTAGACACCTGCTCCTGGTTAGACACCAACATGATTCTTGCTTTTAATCCTCTACAAAACTTGTTACGGATAGAATGTAAAGCTTGGATACAGAAGCTGAGGAGCTGAAGAATAAAACAAGAGTCTCAGTATTTTTTTAAATTCTAAAATATGAGGCTTCTTATTTTTCATAATTTAATAATCTTCAGTTTGTTTCTTTAAGTAAAGAGAAAATAACAAAACATTTCTTGATCTTCAAATCCTGTCCTCCCACTGCCATCAGACACTTAGGAACGGCCTGTATCTGGTCTACTTGTCCCATTAGGCCAGGATCACCAAATTTCAGAGGAGAGATCTACTCAAGTGAAACTAAAGTGTAAATCTGTTAACTCTGTTTCTATCAAAATAAAGAACTTCATTTTTTTCTATGTTAAAAAATAAATCTATTAGCATTTTCCTGAAGAATAAAATGTACCTTTCATGGTGTCAGCATGTCTACTCCTGAGAGTTGCTGGTCTTGTATGCTGACATAACTGTTATTTTAGAAAAGATTTGTTTTGTTTTAGTTTCTTTGTTGTTGTTGGTTTGGGTTTTCTGTTTGATTGGGGGCTTGGGGTTTTTGTTGCTGTTATTTTTTGTTTTTCTTGGTTTTGTTTGTTTGCTTGGTTGTTTTTTCAGGACAGGGTTTCTCTGTATAGCCCTGGGTGTCCTAGAACTAACTCTGTATACCAGGCTGTCCTAGTATTCAGAGATTCACCTGCCTCTGCCTCCCCCAAGAGGTAGGATTAAAGGCCTGTGCCACTGCTGCTGCCTGGCTGGTATTATTTTTTTTTTTAAGTTTCAACTGCTATCATTACTGCCATCTATATCTTCCAAATCCCTCTCTAATCTCCAGTGATTCTATCTCTTTTCTTTCTTTGAAAAGTACAATCTTCTTATATAACATTTTTTTATATACATAAATATGTCAAACTACCAGCTGGGGAATATAAAATGAAGCAATCTTTCTTTCTGGTTAATGAACCAGGCTGCCCAGACAATTAGATGATTCATACAGTTTAGGGGCTGAATAGAACTTCTAAGAAAGGAGTAAGAATGGTGTTTGAATTTCTCCAAAAGATACCATCCATTGGCCTTACTAAGATACTGATTCGGCACTAAAGTTAGACTTTCTTTATCATCATATAGATTATTCTTCCTTTCCATGTTATCCAAAAATTAACAATGAGAAATCAGTTACAGTATAATGTTACTCATTATACCTCTCTGCACTAAAATACTTTTTTTATTTAGACCCAAAGTCATAGTTGAGGCAGGATGGTTTAACTCTGGTTTGTGATAACAGACTGACTGAAGTCTACTTCCATACTTGATTGAGACAGTTAATATCTTGAGAAAATTTATAAGGACTATCTGTATCTCAATTATTTACATAATAAAATGAGTACAAAAATAACAGTGATGGCCCAGTGAAAAGGTTCAGCAGGTAAGGGTCTAACAAGAGTTTAATACCTGGGCCTACATGGTAGAAGGATAGAACCAACTTCTACAAGTTGTCCGTTGAGATCCACACACTGGATATAATTTATTTAGGCTTTATATTCCCTCATAGCCCTGTCCTGGATATACTATGGACCTCGATAAGTACATTGGACATTAAACCAACGGTATACCAAAACTTGAACTAAGGACATTCTATAGAACTACTTTGTGAGGGAGATAGATACAAATCTTTTCTCAGTCAGTACATATTTAACAGTAAGAGTTGCCAGGAGTGGTAGCACATGCCCTTAATTCTAGCACTTGAGAAGCAAGAGGCAGGTAGATATGTCTATATGGCATGGTCTACATAGGAAGCTCCACACCAGCCAGCAAGTCATTGTCTCAAAAACAAACAAAATAATAAATGGTAAGTAAATAAATAAAACTAAAAATATAAAGGTAGAAGCCAATTATTATAAAATGTCATTAGATAAGGCAGAGTTTATAGGCAAAGGATTTGTAAGCCTCACAAAACTACTCACATTTACATCATGGAAATATTTCTCAGTTTTTACTACAGAAAGAAAATTTGCACTAGAAGGCTAGATGGGAGGTACTAAGAAAATCAGATAAGAGAACAATTAGAGACTACTAACACAAGCATTGTCTCATTATAATAATCAAAGTTTAGCTTTCTAAAAGTTAAATAATGTTATTTTAATAATGAAAAAACTCATTAAATAAAGTTATGAGATCACACATGATTTATATAAATAACAGTTGTTATGATTCCTCTAGGAGTTAATAAAGAAAAAGTATAGTTTGATTAGGTATGTAATTTTATAAAATAAAAAACATAATTAAACAGAGAAAAATATGACCAGTATCAGTCAAGAAACAATCAGTACTTTTCAAGATTCTCATAAGATATAGCCTGGTTTAGTGAGCTATACCTATAATCCCAGAATTTGGGATGTAGAGGAAAGAAGATCAGGAGTTGGAGATCACCGTTAGTCAGTGGGAAATCACCCTGGGATACAAGACTTATGTAATATATTTAATATTTAATATATGTAATTACATATTTTACATATAATACATTAATAAATGTAATATATACAGCAAAATTAAAATCTAATGTACTGACAACTGTGCACTCTGTTTAACCATGATTTTATTCAACTTTTCAAATTTCTGCAACTTTCAAATGAACTGCATCAGACCAATGCTCATATGAATGGATAACAATCAAGACCACCAACAATTTCCACTTAATAACAGCATAATGAAGAGTTCTACATCCTTGACAGGCCTATTTGAAAAAATGTGGTAACTGTATATGTACATATGTATGTCTTATACACATTATTATATCTTCAGCATTTAAAAGGGAGGTCATTTGTGACATCTGAGTAAACAATGCTCCTTCTTAAAGAAATTATAGCGGTGATTTGTTTACTTTTACTTGGAATTTAAGTTTAAAATATTCTTATTTGTAGATTTGCTTAAAATAATTTAACCATAATCCATTCTGTCCAATTGTGATCTCTGCTCTATTCATAATTTTAGAATTAGGTGAAACAGCAACATGATTCTTTAAACATCATAGCACCAGAAATGATTAATCTGAGCTAAACAACATACACATAATGAGCCAGATACCCCAGTTCATGACTTTCAGTGGGCTATGCTCTTGTTTCATCACGTGGTTTCTTTTCACCCCTTCTACTATCCCAACAGCTGTTTATCCATGAACTAAGTTCATCAAACATGAAAACAAAGAAAAATTATTTTAGTATTTTCCGGGCTTGGTTTTCAGGAAAGTAAGATTAATCTGTACCTTTCAAAACATTTTATTTTCCTTTTTGGAGTTCTTAAATATTAAACACATTTAAAAAGCTAGCCACTTATTAAGTTTTCTGAATGCATAAAAAGATATCTAATTTATAGTGTCTCAAAATTTTAACAAAATGAATAAATTTATAAGTCTACCAAGTTCTACCAAGTATGATATTCTTTACCAAGCTTGTTTGTAAAATTTCATCAAAAGTTCAACAATATATATAGACACTAGTACAAGAAAAACACAGCCAGAAAGCAAATTAACAAGTTAGGTAGGAAGGCCTGTAGGATACAGGGGATTTGAAATATACCAAACCAAATCCCTTCTATTTGCTTTAATGGCTTCTTTTAAAATTTTCCCCTTGATTTTATGAAGCTACAACTGAATATTAATCCAAATGTCATATAAAATTCTGAGTGTTAAAAGAGCTATACAATCAGAGTCGAAAGGGGTCTTAAACCCATTTATCTACCAGTAAGGAGAAAAGCCTATTGGTTAAGTGACTTGCCCAGTCACTTTGAGATTCATGATTTGCTATGGCTGTTTAGGGGATGAGTGCTTTTGTTTTGTGCATGTATTTCCAATGAGGAGCTTTTCCATAATATTTTTCTCCCCTGAGAGAATCTCAGGGGAAAACAAGGATTCAAAAGTCTCAGAGTGGCTACAGTTCAGAAGGAACAGTATGACTGACCTCATAAGTAGCAATGGGATTGAGTAGTAGAGTTCTGCTCTAGTTCCTGTTCTTTCAAGTACTAATTCTAATAGTTCACTCTGAACAGTTTCATCTACTTTCAACTTAGAGAAGCTGAGTGGAAAACATAACATGTATCTCTTGTTAATGTCCATTTCCTATATTTAGGTCATAAGAGAGCCTAGGTTACCTAAATTTATTTAAGAACAAAAAATGCTACTCTCCAAGTTGAAGAAGTAAAAACTAAAACAGCACTTAACATGGGCTACATATAATCTGTTCAGTCTCAGGACCAGAACTGAAGACAATTACTACAGCTGGGAGAGAAGGAAAGTAAAACAGTGATACAAAGTAAAGTTATGCAAAAACTTCCTCCAACAAATGTTATGGAGAGACATATTTCTTTTCTAAGAAAAGTTAGAACTAAAGTAGTTTGTTAATTTTAGGAAAATCTATTTAGGCAGAACCTGCAGGTTCACTAACCAAGTTCTACCTTAGATCAGGTTGGGTGGGAACAACCTTAGCACTACTTACTTCCTACTTCAGACAACCCTAACTTGAACAAACAACTGTTCTAACTGGTAATTCTAATGTCCAGCAAACACTTGCAAGGGGCCTTTTGGGATCTCCTCTGCACTGGTGAGGTTCCAGAAAACATGTTAGTTCCAGAAGTGCTATAAGAAACCTACTATAGGAACCAAGAGGTCTGTGGGCCCACATCAGTTTCGTGGGGTGGATGGGGTGCAGCTACGGGAAACTGTAATGGTTTACTGTGTGCAAAAACCTCAAAGGAGAAGGTCAGGCAAGGATAATAGGGCAATTTAATTCTGAAAGCACAAGGTGCAAGAAATTTTATGATGGCCTGCCACTGAAATCACACAAGATCCAATAGCATCCAACTGCAACTGCTCATCAAGGGAAACAAGAGGTGTTAATTGTAACCGCGGTGTAATCACTGTGAGACTGCTGCTGCCTACAGCTCCCAGCAGAGAAGTATTAAGAGCCTGGAAAATCCAATACAGAGAAAAAGAGATTGTACAAGGTGTAGCGAAACAAAAGCACTGTGTGTGTGTGTGTGTGTGTGTGTGTGTGTGTGTGTGTGCGTGCGTGTGTTTCGCCCATACGGAGGACAGAGGCTTAGAAACGTGTACTCGACCTCCTCAGAACTCCCTTCTTGAAGCGTCTCCTTCTCTCCTTTGTTTAAAACATTTAGCCTGGTGTTACAAAGATTGACAGTACCAGACTCTCTGGAATACGAACCCAACACACCCTAGTCTAGAGGAAAAACATCGTGCTCACTACTCTCACCCCCTCAAGGGAGCTCCAGAGCGGCCCAGGGGCTCCTGCAAGAAGCATAGACCCCCGCCTGAGCTCTCCCACCCAGCCAGGAGCAACAGCCAGCCCCAAGGAAGACAAGCTGCCCAGCAGCGACTGCTCCGAAGTTGGCACTGAAGTTTGTCCATGGATGTCCAGAACCTTGAGGAGAAAGGGACTCGAGGTGGAAAAGATAGTAGGAGTAAGTTGAGTTTTCCGGGTGGATCCTAAGACAGAAGGTCAGCTACGTCGGAAGCCTCTTTTGTTTTCTTTTTTTTTGTTTGTTTGTTTTTGTTTTTGGTTGTTGTTGTTGTTTGTTTTGGTTTTGGTTGGTGCGCACTGAGAAAGTCTCCCTGGCGCCTGAGAGCTGTCACCTGAGGGCAGCCCAGGAGGGAGCAGGAAACGTCCTCCTGGCGCCAGGGAAGGACTTCAGGCTTCGGACTCATTGAATCTTGGGGCTCAAAGCAGAGGGGGAGGGGAGATGGCAAAGGGGACAAGAGGCAAAAGCAACACCTTTTAGACAGGCTTTCTCCTCCGCCCTCTCCAAGTTCGTCCTGGGAGGGCCAGGACTCTCCCAAGCCACTCTACTCCATCCGACTTCGAGTCCTCAGTTCAAACAAGTCCACCGCCAGAGGTGGGTGGGGTGGCGGCGTGGAAGCCAAGGGCTTAAAGGTTGAGACCCTAAAACCAGCTCTAGTCCCTCACCGAGACAACCTAATGCATTTACACAAGCCACAGCCAGTAACAGCTCGCGGCTGGCACCGGGCTTAGCTCCCGACTCTCCTGTTATTCCTAATAAAGTCGATTACGTTGCCCTCCTGGAGCTGATTGGAAGGGAACCGAGAGGGAAAGGGGGGCGGGCGAGGGAAAGAGCAGGGGGAGCAATCAACTTTGCGACCCAGCACTTCCTCGCGATCCGTCGCCATGCTTAAGATCCACCCCCACCCCCTCCTGCCTTTCAAGTGGATACTGAAACTAGGCCAAAACTTTTCCCCTCCTTTTCTCTTTGCCACTAGACTGGATTGTGCCCCATGGAGCCCCATGGAGCTCTGCTTTCTTAAGCACAATAGCCGGACTAATTAGATCATAGAGGCAAGGCAGCGATACTGTAACAAGTAGCCCAAGAGGCAAAAGAGGGAAGGGCCGAAGAAAGGGAAAGGGGAAAGTTTGCAGCTCTCACACTTACCGATCAAGCCTCCCACCAGAAAGGCAACGATTTGGAAAACCAGAAGAATCCCTCCAACAATGCAGAGCTTCTTGGTGCTCATGTTTTCTATAATTGCCCCAGCCATTTCTGCGACCCTCTTTCTTTTCTCCTTTAAGTAAATGTTTTAGGGTATGCTTTCGCTTCCCCTCTCCTTCTTCCTTGCCCTCTTTTCCTGGTGCTGTAAAACTTCAAGGGTGCGATAGCAGAGAAGGTGGGACCCAGACCGCAGGCGCCCGCGCGGATGCCTGGGCGAAGCCGCTTGGGCTCCCCAGATGCCCAGAGCTGAGACTGCGGCCGCCCGGCAGCCAGTGGACGCTTAAAGAAGCAGGGAAGCGGATCACATGACACGCCTCCCTCTCTTTCTTCCTCCCTCCCTCTCGCGCTTCCTCTCTCCCTCCCTCCCTCTCTCCCTCCCTCCCTCCCTCTCTCTCTTCCTCAACCCTGGCCCGCCAGTTCAAGGATCTCAGCTCCTGCCAGCTCTGGCTACCCGCCCTTAGGTCTGGCCTGCAGCTTGCCCCGGCAACAGCTGGTATCTTGAGGAGGGTGGCTGGTGTTGTTAAATGGGCTTGACACACGCAGCCTCTACCATGTTTCCTTTTCTGGATTCCAAAGTATGGGATTTAAGTTACTCATGGGCCGCTTTGCAAACCCGTACTTACACGTTGAACCCACCTCACCACCAACCACTTGAACGCTAGGAAAGAGGTGAATTTCAAAAAAGGATTCTAATGAAGTCAAGTCACAGTATAAAGAAAAGAAATAAGGTCTCTGTTCAGGTATTTTCTGCCTTGTCCTATCCTAGATCATATCCCGCTAAGTTCCCTACTATACAGCTATTCAAGAACCTTGTTACCCAGCCAAATCAAACCTCTGTTCCTTACTCCACCCTGGACTTCCAGTCTTTAAAGTTCATTCAAAACCCAATTTGTTTTAAAACTCTGTTTTGTTTGTTACACCACTTTTATTTTATGTTCCAAGGGTTGATCCCCTCCATTCCTGCTCTCACATTTTCACCTTCTATTATAAGGTCTTATGAATGCACATTTATTTCCATTACCAAATTGTAAGATTCTAGGAGATTGGGACCAAGTTCAATTCTCTTTGTATTCGCTCCCCACCCCCAGTGACTAACAAAATTCTCACACTAGGAGACCCTGCATGAACTTTTGTCGAATGAATAAATGAGTGAATGTTTAAGCAAGCCCACAGCTTGCATTTCAAAAGCCTAAAGGACTTTAGTTGGGTAGGTAGTATACATGTTAAATAGCACCAGTTAGAGTTTCAGGTGGGTGGTCACAGCTCCCAGGAGGCTGAGTCAGGAGGATTAGGAATTTAAGACCAGCCTGGATAACTTTTCAAGACCCTGTCTCAAAATAAAAACTAAAAGGTGATCTGGAAATGTAGCTCGGTGGGAGAGCTCTTGTTTAACTTGTTGGTCTGAAGTCCTAGATTCAAACCCCATGGGAGGCAGAGGAGGAAAGAGAATGTTAACTCTTTGAGAGATTTATTTATATTGATACATTATGTCCAAGGAAAAGTGGTGATCTTAAGAGATTTCTTGACAAGCCTGTCCCAAACTCCAGGGCCTGGTTTTTCCATGTTTCATAAACTGACTATTTATCCAATGCAACTCACGTCACACCTTAGGCCTTCCCAGTACAGGTTTCCAAAGCCACCAGCATACGTGATTTATTGCTTCTTGTCATCTTCCTGTTAAGGGACTATTTACTGTCCTCTTCATCTATTCTTGCACCTGCATTGCCTTATAGATGACACCAGATAAGATACACTACAAAAAACAGGGCCATTGTTAGTCCTCTAGAACTAAACCTGATACATAAAACTTTATTTCATCTTCTTGGTCTCCAACAGACCTTAACAGTTCCAGAGCTGTTGCTGCTTTTTAAATATTATTTTTTTCCTTCAGTCATTTGTTCAACATTTACTTACTACCTTAATGTGTTTTCTTTTTTCATTCCTGAGCACAAAAGAGGATATCAAAACTTCGAGAGTATTCTGAAGAAACTACAGGGTACTTGTGACTCACTGTATAAGGATTTTCCAAATTGTAATTGGGGTGTGTGTGTGTGTGTGTGTGTGTGTGTGTGTGTGTGTGAGAGAGAGAGAGAGAGAGAGAGAGAGGGGAAAAGGAAGGAAGAAAAAAGAAAAAGGAGAGAAGGGAGGAAGAAATCGATATCCTTATTTCATAGAAATTCTATAAAATGCTATAAAAGAAAAATGATAATAATAACAACCTTATGGTATATTCTTACAAGGTATAGACACTTATTAGTATAAGAACACATTAATTGAATCAATAATCTTGATCAGAAAAAGAAATCTAGGGACTCTGGTGCTTGCTGAGCAGGCACAAAACCCTGGTTTTAATCCCAGCAATGCATAAACTGGGTATGGTGGCACACATCTGTAATCCCAGCACTCAAGAGGGTAGATCAAAAAGATCAGAAGTCTAAGGTCGTCCTTCATATATGGAATTTGAAGCCAGCCTAAGATATATGAATTCTTTTCTTAAAAAAGAAACAAGTAAGGCTAATCAGAGATTAGATGTTTCTCAGATGTAACATTTGACCATGTTATGAATATTTTTAATGAGTCAGTATCTTGGTATTTATTAAAGCTTGCTGTATACCCATAATCTTCTTGTTTTGTACTCCTAGATGATGTTATTACAAGTGTTTGTTACTACAATCAGCCTACAAACACACTTTTTAAAGCATACTTTTGAAGATGACTAGAGGATTATTTCCATTTGGCAATAGTACTAGTAAAAAAATGTTTAACGCAAAATTATGAACACTACTTAGTGAATGCTAACATAAACGCATTCTATCCTAAAAACTGCTCCCTGAGACAGAGAGATGGCTCAGTGTGTAAGAGAAAGTATAAATGATTTGAGTTTGAACCCCTAGCATCTAGATTATAAACAAAACAAAACAAAAACAAAAAAACAGGTATGGATGTACATGGCTGTAACTCTTGCACTGTAGAAGGCAGAGACAAGAGGATTCTTGGGGTTTGCTAGCTACCAGCCCAACTCCAAGTACAGTGGAAGACCCTTTCTCAAGGGAGTGAGGTGAAGACTGATAGAGCAAGACATGTATGTTCTCTATTGGCCTCTGTACATATGTGCATGGGTATGTACCCACTCCCTAACATGTACACAAACACAGTTGCCTCTAACCATCAAGGAAATGTTTATTTTGAGCCATCAGAGAGATGATTCTAGAAAACAGCACAGGGTCTGGAGAGGAAATTAAGTAGTTAAAAGCATTTGCCACTTTTTCAGAGTAACTGAGTTTGATTTGCAGCACTCATGGTGGATATCTCACAGCTGCTTCTAATTCTAGCTTCAGGGAATCCAATGCCCTCTTTTAGCCTCCATGGGCACCTGCACCCCTTGCCTCATGCCACACATGCACACACACTCATATAAACAAACAAGCAAGCAAACAACAACAAACAGAAGGGCTAGAGAGGTGGCTTGACAATTAAGAGTACTGGCTACTCTTCCAGAGGACCCCAGTTCAATTCCCGGTGTCTATATAATTTCTGACAACTGTCTTAAAATCCAGTTCCAGGAGATCCATGGGTACTGAATATATAAGATACATAGTAATACATGCAAAACATATTAAATAAAAATATTTTTTGAAAAAGATAGACTAATTAAAGTACAAAATCTAACTCCAATAGTTTTATTTATTATTTTATTTGAATTTTTTGGCATATAGAAAGTCAAAGAGACGTGAAATACATGTTTGCTGATGAATGAATATCTAACTGAGGATAGATAAAAATCTCACTTCAGTTCCCACAAAGAGTTTATTAGCTAACTTTTTATATGGTCCCTACGTACTAGGGTATATTTTGCACATACAGCTATATTTGTGGTATATTGTGACCATAGCTATCTTGAAAATTTCTTAATCAGAAGATAATGAGTGACTGTAGTACACCTCCTGGCACAGAGGAAAGTTCAGGTCCTTCTTTCAGGACCCAAGAGCAGTGTGATGTTATTTTCTTTGCAAAGGATCATCTGTGGAGATCTAAAGTAATTAAATACACCTCCTTAAAAACCTAATTGACTTCCCAGAGGAACCTAACAAGAATAGTAACCCACTCTGAAGCTTCTGTTCTTACTGTGGTAGTTTTTATCGATAAAAAACACCCCTATAGCCCTCAGTTGATGATATTTTCAATATGTGTTTGTGTGTGAATGAGCCTCACTATGAGTTCACACTTTGTTATTCAGTGTCACCCCTACCCAATTGTCTTATTTTAATGTAAATAAAAGATTTTTTTTTAGTGCATCCTTTCACACACTAACCTTAGAAAGGAACTTTTGAAATCAAAATCGTTCAACCTGATTTTCATATGAAATTGTTTAATATCAACCCCAGCCTCTCCTTCTTTAGATCTCACTCCCATCATAAGATTTCCATTTTGGCTTTCCATTCGCATTTCATATTTATTCCAGATATTAGCCTTATTTAATCCTAGCCTTATGTTTTACTGGTTAGATAAACACAGGATATGATCTACCTTTAACATCTTTTCTTAATTTCTTTTTTCTCAACTATTTAAAAATACCAGCAATATCAAACACATGTAATGATGAACATTCAAGAAAATAATGTGATTGTGCCAAACACAGAGTAGGCATTAGACAAATGTTGCAATTATAAGGGAGGTAGTTTCTGTTTCCAGAGAGCAGAACAAAACAAAACAAACCATAAATCACCTAATTATAGTTTCTCTTATTAAATTACCTCTTTGAACCCAGGCAACCTAGAAGGGCAGGTAAAAAAAAATTTATAGGTTTTCAGAAGCCTCTTAGTGTGATGGAGCCAGCAGCTTGAAGTAGCCAGCCTTTTGTTGTTTCCCAGGCTTGAAAGAGGCTGTAGTAGAAAGCTGAGGTGCCTCCAAAGTTTCAGATGGTCTGTGTTGGGTTGCTAGAGTAGAAGTGGAGCAAGGGTATTACTCTTTCTTAACATGTACGGATCCAAATTGCTTCCCCAAATCCTTATGGTTATTTGGCCTCCCCAGAACCTCTGTACTATTCTATCTCACAGATCCTTTCTTTGTTTCTCCTTGTGTGTGGTAGCAGTACACAGGTACATGTGTGCTGCTAACCAATAATACCCTGCACCATGGCACAGAGTTACTGCATTGATTTTGTGAATGTGTGAATAAATAGACAAGGTTTAGCCCTTAGCTGCTCAGAAACTCAGAAAACTCCTTTCTGACACACAGACGGTTAATGACAGGAAGTATACCTTAGACAGCCACAATTCATGCCCCAGCAAGGAAAAACTAGCTTAGGCACAGTCCAGATCTCCACTGTTACCCCACCAAAGTCATTACTGAGTAGCTCAGAATTACTGTATAGCACATCAGAGACAATGTTTCATAAGTACAACTTAGAGCATATGGTGAAATACAAGGCAGAAATATAAGAATTATATGAGAGTAGAATACATAAAAATACCCTCCTTTTTCTACTATGCATTAGTTACAAGAAACTCGGGAGCTGAGAATTAGGGGAGGGGCAGGTAATTCCTACACACCCCATGTAGTAGAAGCTAACAGTTTGCATTGGCAATGGCAATAACAACTAAAGCAGCAAGGAGACCCTGTGATATTGTTCTTATTTATACCAGTAAATCTGATAAATGCATAAATAGTGCCATCAATCTATGTAACTATTCCATCTTAAAAGGATAATTGGTCCAGACACTGCTAGTAAAACTAGGGACCTAAAATTCTCAAGTAAATACAAGACAGCAATTGTTTTGTTACCAAATGTATAACTTGAAAACATTTGAAAGAATTCAACAGAAACTCCTATGTAGCTCATGTTAAGATCCTGTAACCTATTCTTAGCTGTGTTCTTCTTCATGTTAGCTATGCCTTGAACTTATAAAAAGAGACAACTTAAAATACCATGCAAGGCTATGAAAGTAAGTAAAACTCAATGCCTAATATCCCTGGATGTTCATTCTTGCTCTGAGTTCTAGGAAAACCTTTCTTGCTGTTTCTAAAATAATCATTTCAGACTTGGTAGGCCTCTCCTCTACTTATATGCCTCACTCTTCTCTTTCTTGTGATTTGACTCTCATTTAGAGTAAATTTTCTCCAATAAAACCTGAAGTATTGATGTTTCTTCTTTGTTGGTAGTAATTTTCCAAGGTGAAGATTAAGTTTTCAAGTTAAATGACTCATACAAGTAATTGTTAAGCACAATCCCAGTGTGTTGGATGCACCTTTGAAAAATACACAGTAGCAGAAGATATGCACATCATCGCTTCTCGGCCTTTTGGCTAAGATCAAGTGTAGAAGATATGCACATAAAATTAAGTTTGACTTAGATAATCTATAAATTGATTCCTAATTTTTTATATTTTTTGTCATGGTATGAATTCTTTGCTTAAGAGTTCTAGGTACTTTATAAATATTTAGTTTATTTACTGATTGTTTATATGTGTTGCGAGTATTTATGTATAGGTTGTTGCCATAGCATGTGTGTAGAGATCAGAGGACAATATATGGAAATCAGTTCTGTTTTTCTACCTATTGGTTTTAGGGATCAAAGTGAGGTCATTGGCTTTAACAGTAAGTGCCTTTTTTTTTTTTTTGCTAAACCATTTCTATAGATGCTATAAATGTCCATCATAAGTAAAAATTTATGAGGAAAAAAATCACTATTTCTGATTTCTCAATTGTATATAATTGAAACCCAATTCGATGATACTTTTTATTTTGTTCATATATGTTGTATGTTTATAAGATGTCACATGTCTGGCATAGAAAAAGAGATTTGCTATCACAAATACTACCTTCCATCATCTTTTATAATTTTCTTTTTCAGTGATTCTCTTTCACACCTTCCCTTTGTCTTTCAAGTTTTTCACAGTAAAAATTATTTTCTCCCTTAAACTCTACATTTTCCTATCCATTGCCTTCACTGGCCTCCTTCTCTTAGAATCCAACTTCTGGAACATTCCCTTTGCAGGCTCTGGAACCTCACTTCTGCTGTCATCCCCAGCTATCTGCACAATATAGATCTCAGTGTTCCACTGACTGTCTGGAAGATACCACTGGTGAACTCTCTGATAATGCTCCTATTTGATCTCTTGTAACATTTGTCCTTTCTCTAGTGTTGGTAACTTTGCTCTCTCTTATTTTCTCTAACTGATGTAGCATCTATTTTCTTAAACTGGTTTCAGCTCCTTTACTCACTAGCATTTCTGAGCAGTTTCTCTTTCACTCTTTTTCTTCTCAAAGTTTGTGAATAATGAGTATCTTTGAGCTTCATCTCTTACCTAAACTTTAAACCTATACAGACAACTGTTTCTTTGACTTTTCTCCCTAGGTACACATGTGACAGTTCAGTGTATAGTGTATACATTATTATAAAACACTTTCTTACTTTATGAACATAACTTGGCACTCTATTCCTATGGCTTATAAATAAAGCCTAACTTATAAAGGCCACATCATTAAAAATCTCATTGAGTGATGATATCTGATATATAATGATTGTTCCCAGATTCTTCAAGATACTTCTCTATACTCATTGTGTATATATAAACAGTTGACCTCAGGCCTTCCCTCTTATAACTTAGCTATTGTAACAAAGCAATTAATCCTATGGAGGTACCACCAAGCCGATATCTTGTAATGCTCTGCCTGTAACATTACTTAATCCAAAGACTGGTTTATCTAGAAATCTAATGTGAAAACCCCAAAATATCTAGACTTCTTTATTAATGTTGTAAACTAATATTCAAGCATGTCAGAAACCATAAATAAGTATAATAATAGCAACAAACACTTATACATACTATGTTGACTTTTTAAAGTTATTTTATTGAGTTCTTATATCTATCACCCTTCCAATACTTATTCTTCCCTTAACTCTTCCAATACCACAATACTAGGTAGGAGAAAAAATAAGGTTAGAGAGAAAAGGCATAGGCCTCTTTGGACTGCTTCCTGCTCATTAAGCGTATCAGATTCTTAGGTGCAAGTCCAATTTTTGTCATCAGAGTACCCAGCAATCCAGTGACAGCAAACCAGCAATTCAGCAAATGCAACAGTAAGAACCAGCAGCAACCACCAGCAGCAGCAGCAGCAGCAGCAGCAGCAGCAGCAGCAGCAACAGCAACAAGGACCACCAGTAGCAGGGGGAACAGGAGCTGCTACAGCCCTCTCATGGCTCTCACATTTATTTGCTCTCCAGAGACCCCAGAATTAAACTATCTGCAGTTGGCAAAAATCACACCCCTGTTAATGCATGACACAAATCATAATCACCTGCTGTGAAGCAGCCTTGTGTCCCATACCTAGGATTAAAACAAAAACATATTTACGTAACATAACTGGGCTTCTAAAGAAACCAAAATTTTCACTACAATGCTATATGACAGCCCTTGTATGAAGTGGGGTACAATGTCCAAATATACAACCCTTAGAACTAACATAGCATAATACTGTGAATCTCAGGTAGTTGTGGTGAGAGTTAAATGTTTCAAATGTAGCGATAATCCTAGAAATACATATAATTATTATTCTACTTCATGCAATGTTCTGTTTTAATCACAAGAAAAACTTTGGCTGAGGAGTGTCAACAGTTAAAGCTGGATTTTTAACTCAATCAATGAAGTGACAAACTCCAAGCACGTAACAGTTACTCTTTTCTGATTTTTACTCTAATAGCAGTAAAGTAACAGCCCTTAAGTTCTTCTATGTTTCAAGCATTGATATATTAAGTGTGCATATATATTTACATATATGCATATGTGTATGAAATGCTTATTTAATTTTTATAGCACCTTTTATAAGATAGGCAAGGTTTTTATTTTTATTATTTTTCTTTTTTATTATCTCTGTACTCACTACCTAAAAGACAGCAATAAATGCTGTTATTATGTTATCACACACAGCTCTACTAGCATTTCAAAACAGAAATAAGTTATTTATTTTGCATTAGAGGAAAAGAAATTTCTACTAAGTCTTCAGATGAAAAACTATAATTCTAGTTGTTACGAAATATGAGTAATTAATAGAGAAAACTATATAGGTGGATAAAGTTAAGATCAGAGAATAGTAAACAATTACAAATTATGGTCTGGCTGAAGAGTTGGTACATGTGTAATCCTGGCAGACTGAGCTGAAGTCCTATAGACATGTGAAACAAGAACACAAGGGTAGAGAAAAAAATGTTCTCATTAAGATTATACATCTGTGAAAGCTATCATTTTATATCATGTTTATTACTAGAAAGATGATAATAACACCTTCTCTATTTGTATAGAAACACTTTTATACAATTTTAAGATGCTATCTCAGTAATATTCACAACCTTGGAGGTCTTTTCAATTATAATTATCACTATTGTCCAAAAGAGAAAGCAGTTACACAAGGAAGGCAAGACAACCATCAGAGATTTTCAAAGGTTACTGGTTGGTCCAGAAGTGACAGTCTGGTTTGCATCTTACTTAGTGTTGAAAATAACAAAAATCACACTATTTGCAACAACCCTCAACACCCCATTCTGCTTTTCGTTGGAAACATGGGGAAGAATGCTATAGTTGAAGAGGCTGGTGTAGACAAAAGACAATCAGAAATATTGCTGAGCATGCAGAAAACTATGAGTAGAGTGGTTGTGGTAGCAAGAAGTTGGGCTGGTTTCCAGGAAGAAACCAAAGTTTGTGATAATTTTAAAGTTACTGCCTAACCAAAGTATATACACTACAGTTAATAAGTTGATGTTTTTTGCATATTAATACTGTATTAATTTGTTAGGATTGTCATAATAATACCATACTTTATGTGACTTAAACAACAAAAGTTTTACTTTCTCTCAGCTCTGAGGCTGAAAGTCCAAGATCAAAGACTAGTAATGTTGGCACCTTGGGCTCCTCTCAGGCTCTGGTTGCACCTGTCCTGTGATATCCTCCTGTTGCATAAACCCTTTGTACAAAAGGCCTTCTATTAAACTAATAATACCTTTAACCACCTTATGGTCAAGCAGCTTCACAGTATTAAGGGTTGATAATTTTATATATGAATGTAGGCTCACAACTCAGCTATTAACAAGGACAAAGATGAAACGTTGCCATCTCTCAAGGCTACATCTATGCTACATCTATAATCCTAACCTGTAATCCATATATATATATATATATATATATATATATATCCCACTATATCTTTATACATATATTTTCTATATATAAAAATCTTTATATATATAAATAAAGATTTTTCCACATATATATATATATATACATATATATATATATATATGATTTTCCCATTTATTACCATAATACATTTTCTTATTTTATTTGTTTATTATGTATTTATCCTGTGTGTTTGCTTGTTCATGTGTGGGTTGGCACCCACCTGCCATAGTACATACGTGTATGTCAGAGGATAGCCTTCAGGAATGAATTCTCTCCATCTACCTTGAGAAAGGATTGCTTCATCACTACTTAATGTAGGTTGGGTGGTCTTCAAGCTTCTGCCACCCATCTTTCTGTAGAGCATGATAGAATTATAGACACTTGCATTACTATGTGTATCTGAGTTTTATGTGAATTCTGGATGTCCAAATGCAGGTTATTGTGTTTACATGACAAATCAGCTATCTCTTCAGTACTATTTTTACTTCAATTTTATACATATTTGTATCCTTTAACTTGTGTTCCTTTCCAATGTAATATCATATAATGTACCATACTATTTCATTTAATGTATAAATATGTTACAATTCATGTAATATTTGGGTGATTATTAATAAAACTTTTAAAAGCATTCTTCTATTTATCTTTTGGTAGTCACATAATCATTCCATTAAACATATACATAAAAATGCAGGTGCATTTGATATTACCATATACTGTCCAACAAAACCTCAAAGTGAGTATATTAACATACACTCACATGAGCAATGTGAACTTGAGAATGGCTCAAGTTTGAGACTAACAGTGATAGAGGCACAATAGCACATCCTTAGGGATTTTGATTTATTTAACTCTGATGACTTTCGGTCATTTAGGTATGGTTTAAAGAAATATTTAAAAATTTTAAATATTAAACTGGTTGCCTTTCCTTATGTACTTGTAGGAGTTCTTTATATACTCTGAATGCAGACCTATTTCATGATTATAGCTTATCTTTAAACATGTGTGTGTGTGTTGCTAAGAAATGAACCTTGTGTCTTGTGAATACTAGGCTGATGTTATCATTGTGCTGCATCCTTAGTTTTGAGGCACAGTCTTGCTAAGGGCCCACACTGGCCTTGGACTCACTATGTTGCCCAGACTGTCCTCAAGCTTTTAATATTCTTCTACCACCTTCATAAGCATTTGGAATTTTAGGCATGTGCCACCATATTTATTAAACTTGATTATTAGTCTTCTTTTATATTGCTTTATGTGGTTATTTCATTAAAAATTTTCTACGTCAGGTTCATGAAAATATTCTCCTATACTTTTAATCTAAACTTGATTGCTCTGCATTCACACAAAGGCCCATGATTCATCTTAAATAAAAATTTCAAAGTCTCTGCACTTGTGAATAGGATTTTGCCTTAGATTGAATTGAATCTTTAAATAAGTTTATTAAGAATTGATACTTTAGGCCCTCATGCCTCACTGGACAATGACGGGGCACCGGAGCCATTACAAGGTCCCCTTCAATTACTGGAGGTCAGGCCTCTATCCCCGCCTTCGCAAGATTAGAATCGCCACAGCCCTTCTATACTTAGAGAAGGGAGGAGATGTCAGGGACATCCCTGCTTACACACTGAAGGCCTAAAATCAGCCATAGGCCTAAAATCAGCAATAGGCCTGTCATACATGTATACTAACACCAAGTCTTGGGTCTCTGTGGAAAAACATTGAAACAGATGGCTATAAGCTATTGTAAACAGGCAGCTTTTGTGGAAATTTACCAGCCTGAGTAGTCATAGACCTTGTAAATAGGTAACCTTGGCAGACAATACCAACTTAGATAAGAACAAGTGAATCATAGGCAGAGTCATAGTGATCTGTCCCCTGAACCTTCACCCAGCCAATACCCTGTTCTGAAAGATATCTGTATTCCCACTGAACATCCATGCTCCAGTGTCATCCCCTTCCCCACGTCCTGCCTTTCTGTGCTTATAACCCCTGTGTGAATGAATTACGATTTGAAATAAATAAATAAATTATTAAAAAAAGAATTGACACTTTAATATGTTGACATAATTATTTTATAAATTGTTGTTGTTGCTGTATGTATATGTGAGGGAGTACATATGCTTTTGTGGGGCATGGGGATCAGAGGAAGGTCTCCAGTTACTTCCTAGATCATTCTCTAACTTATTCCTTTGAGGAGAATTAATGTGAACCTGGATGATACTCACTTAGAAAGGTTCTAATGTACAGAATAACTGGAGCTTGAGATTCAAACTTCTGATGTCTATCAGAAGCTCAGCCATCATGACATTAATTATGAAATTCTAGAGTTTCAGTTGCAAGCTGAAAAATATCATTCATAGGGAGCTGAAGGAAATTGGCCCAGAATATTAATAGAATTTGATGCTTTTTCAGAGATACAAGTTTAGATGTCAGCATGTATATCCAACAGCTCACAACTGCCTATAACTTCAGCTCCAGGACATCTGATGTCCACTTCTGCCCTCCATGGGGACTGCACACATGTAAATAAACTCATACTCAGTTGCACACACATATACATAATTAAAAATGTTTGTAAATAGACATTTTTTAAAAAAAAGTGTTACACTCACAGTTTAAAAGAAAAGAAGTGATTAAATCAGATAAGTTTGTGTAAATCCTAATCTAATCCAATTAGAAACTTTGAAAATCAAGACCCTACCATATCAAATTGGGTTAGCTAGAGGAAAAGTGAGAACACCACATGGAGAGAAGGCAGACACAAGTCAGCAAAAGATGGCCCTAAAACAGTGGATCTCCATCTGTGGGTTGCAACTCCCCTAGGGGTCACATCAGATATCCTGCACATTGAATATTTATATTACAATTCATAACAGTAGCAAAATTACAGTTATAAAGTAGCAACGAAATAGTTTTTATGGTTGAGGGTCACCACAAAATGAGGAACTGTATTAAAGGATTGCAGAGTTAGGAAGGTTAAGAACCACTGGCATTAGAAGACACTAGAACTAGTGATACCTTAATCTTGTGCTTAGACTCCCAAGAATGTAAAAAAGGAAATTGCTGATATTCCAGCCATCCAGAATCTTGTTACAGCTACACTAGCAGATTAATATAAATAGTAAAAGTGAAACTCTACCTATAGTTTCCTTTAGGGAGGGCAGATAATGGATAAATTTATAATTTACCTCCTCACTACATAGTTGTTTACTTGGAAACAACATTGGCCTATTAATTTTAGTTTAGTTAGTTAGTTAGTTTTGTTTTGTTTTAGATAAGATTTCTCTGTGTAATAGCCCTGGCTGTCCTGTAACTTGCTCTGTAGACCAGGCTGGCCTTGAACTCATAGAGATCCTGTAAATTAAACTAGCCCGAGGACTGGAGACAAAGCTTAGTTTGTAAAGTGCTCACCTAGTATGCTCAAAGCCCTGGATTCCATTCCAAGCACCACATAAGCCAGGTTCCATGATGCTACTGTGTGACAAAACTTTTCTTGGGGTGATATATATATATAACACACATGTCTACTAACTCCAAATAGGGAATCAATGACAGACTAAAGTACAGAGTACAGAGTCCACCAAAGTCTAACTTGGTGAACAAAGGTTTACTTACAGAAATATGGATAAGGGATTACTTACAGGAGTAGAAATGATCCAAAGATAGCTGTAACACCAAAACCTACCCCAACATGAGTGATAGCTCAAAAAGCTGGGAACCTGGAGTGCAGCCTGTAGGCAGCATTCCTCACTCCTCCCAGAGGGACTCCAGCTTTTATTACTTAAAAGGACATAGAAATATGTCCTTAAAGGCAGGGAAGGACATAGAGAATCTGGTCAGTTTCAGGGACATTCTGAACCTATTCTAAATGGTTCAGAATTTAAATAGTTCCCAATTTAAAGACCTTCCCTGCAAGATGAAATGTTTCAATCTCTGAGGAAACCCACACACAGAGATGCATCCCTATAATTCTAGTACTTAAGAAGTTAGGGCAAAAGATTTAGAAATTCAGGTCATCCTAGGCTATCTACCACATTTGAGGACAGCCTAGGGACACATGCAAATGTTTCTAAAACAATGATAAAATATACAACTAATTAAAGAAATGACTAAACATATGTGCTCATTTTGAAAGTTCCAGAAAAATGTCCAGGTATTTTCTTTAAAACCACAGATATCTTCTATTGTCTTATTTATCTTTGATTTACCCCCCCCCTTTTGATAATCTAGCTTTAAAAATAAATGCAATCCATTTGCTTAACTCAATTATAGATCATCAGTGTTTTCTACTATTTTTCTACCATAGAGGAATCTTTAGGTTTATTTTCTGTTTTTTTCTCAGAACTTAAGAAAAGAAAATTTTATACACTCAAGAATTACATTGGTCAGCATTCTGGCACACCCCTGAAATTCCAGCACACACACAAGGATATAAGACAGCAAGATTGTGAACTCAAGACTTACCTGGGAGGTGTAGTGACTGTCTATTTTAAAAAGAGAGAAAAACAAAAATTGTATTGAGGTAGCTTTTTTAAAATCCCTTAAAGTTGAATTTAGTTTTTAAGAAGACATCTATCAACATTCTATAAAACAGGACAAGTAATAACCCATGTGGTTTTAATAACCTTGCCTTTTAATTACACTCTAAGCCTGAAGGGCTAGGGATAAGTATATATTAAGCACTAGTGTTATAGGTCAATGTTCCCCTTTAAACACTGAACTACAGTACTACCTCAAATATTAGAGACATGATTCTAAGTTGAGGGAACAGAAAAGTGGTAGAGTTGCTAACTACAGTAGCCTTAAAAATTTACACAACTTTAATGTTAAAATTTACTTTCCTTTAATTTAATTGACATCAAAGTATCTCATTATGGTTAAAGATGGTTATCAGCTATTTAATAAAGAACATAATTTGATTGGCACACCTGCAAACTACTAAGAAGTTATTTAAGCAGAAAGGCAATCAGAGTAAGAGAGAATGAGATACTAAATAAGTGGCGGGAGTATGTGGTAGGCTTATTATCTTCATACTATATCATAGTCACGGTTGGGTTGTATTGGGTAGGCAGTCTTTGTGATACATCTAATTTCTCTTATGAGCTCCCGTTGGCTTTGGAAACTCTGTTAAGTCCTGTGAAGGCAACACAGAATCTATGAAATTTGACATAGCTAAGGCACCTGAAGACTTCGATAGCTGAAGAAGCTTTTGCCTTGAACAGCACATCAGCATACTGTTAATGTAACAATACATCAATGATCATCTTACTTGGCATACCCTGCCCCCAACCCTTAACTTTCCTGGCCAGGAGCTGGGCTGCTCTTACTCCAGAGGCTCCTCCCTATATAATCCAGAAATTTTGTCTCTTTTCTTCTTTCTCTGTGCTCATGCCATTTCTCTTTTTATCATCCCCCTCCCACCTCCTTTCACCCCATGGCAACTTCCTTGGCCTCCATTCTTAGGAGCAGGGAACCCAGGATTAGCAGCTTTCCAATAAATCTGTCTTTAATATATTCTGATCTGGCTTGAATTGGCTCATTTCACTAGCGGAAAAATAACCTATCAGATATGTTTTGTTATAAGAAATGATTGAGACAAGATACCTAGCTTTGAAATTTTAGCTATATTCCATCAAGGTTACTAAGTAACGTTCTATATGAATATTATATTCTTTTTGCAAACACAATTGTTTCAGACATTGGCATGTTGGTTCATACCTATAATCCTAGCAGTCTTGAGGTCATGAGATCTAAGCTAGTTTGGATTACAAAGTGAGGAAATATCTCAGGAAAGAAAGACAAGAAAGACTGAGAATCATATGGCACTAGAATGTTATAAGAAACTAGACTTTCATATCATACTAGACTTTCATATATCATACACCCCTATAACACTCCAACATAGCAGTCCCTTCTGACAATGAGAAAACTTAATTTATATTTATTGACACATCAGCATGCTTCTTCTCTTAGTGTCTCTTTTAGTTACTGAGAGAGAAAGAGAGGGGGGAGAGAGGGAAGGAAAGAAGGGAGAAAGAGAGGGAGAGAGAATATAACATGAAACTAGTTGAGGAATGACTGAGAAGGGAAAGTGGGAAATGATATAATACGTTATTTAGACCAGGTTGGCCTATGGGTTTTAATACATTAATCAAGGTAGGAAGACCCAGTCACTGTAAGCAGCACCATTTCTTGGGCTTAGGGTTTGATTAGCTACTTCAGGCTCCTGCCACTTTTGCTTCTGTGTTATGATGGACTATAACCTGGTTCTGTTGGTTGTGCCCTCTTTTTTCCCCTTAGTCCTCCTGGAAAAAGACCAAACATAAAATTGTTACTTTGAGAATAGTCAAAAGAATTATTAAAATTATTAAATGCATAAGAACTCTTCATAGTGATGATTCTTAAGGAGAGTAAAATTTTCATTTTTAACCACTTTTTTTAATTGAGATATGTCTCACTATGCCTTGGTTGGTCTCAAGTTTGCTATGTAGATGAAGCTGGCCTCTAACTTGCTTCTGCCTGAGTGCTGAAATTAAAGATGCATTACAACACACTTGGCTTACTTTTAGACACTTTTGTGGTTGTATTAATTACTTTTTTGATGTTGTGATATAATTAAAATAATTATTAAAATCAACTTAGAGAAGATGGGGATATCATTCATAGTGACAAGAAAACATAGTAACATAATCATGAGACCAGACTGTCTGTCAGTAAGCAGAGGCAGGAGCTCACATCACATCTATAGTCAAGGACAGTGACATATTTTTCCAGTCTCCAACTCTTGAAGATTCTATAAACTTACCACATAGTGCCAACAACTTGGGCCTAACTGTTCAAATACATGAGGGGACATTTCTAATTCAAATCAGAACAGAGGCATTTGAATTTTTATGACTACCTTGCATTAAATAATATATCAAAATATTTTAAATTTTGTATAAGCATCAACTGCACATACAACAGAAAATCATTATTCCTGCTTTTTGATAGTTCCTGTATAAACACTTTTGGTGTTTACTTATTTCTTCTTTTTTATAAAATTATATGAGAAAACAATTGAAACAACAGCATGAGATGAGACAAGCAACCTACTATGAAGTCAATTAACATATTGTACAATAACTCCTTTGGTTACTAGTGTGGCTTTAGAGAAACCTTTACAATTAATGCCTGTAAGTTCAATTAAATTATTTCCATTGGATGGGTTTGGGTAGAAGTGCTCTGGTGTCTTCTTTTTATTCTATAACAGAATTTCTGATTACAAAAGATGATCCCTAGTGTCTTGTATCATCAATAGAAGGTAGGCAGAAGTGATTAAATGTTGGCTGTACTGGTCATAGAAAGATTTGGACATCATGGTGCTAGTGTAGATATTTGAAATAAGTCAGCTAAAGATGGCGAATACCAGATATCTAGGAAACCATGAATGATGTGCTCTATTAAATAATCAAAATAATAATATTAATTAAAATATTTAATATTAATTAAAATAATAGCTAAATGCTATTTTTTTTGTGAATTTGTATAAATATGTTCTTGAGTACAAGAGTGTGCATCTTTGCCTGGAGTGAATAAGGTATGTTCCATTTGCCTATTAGCACCTCATATGTTCTTTATTTTTCTGGATTCCTGTGATCCTCCTTCCCTGGCTTTAGAGAGCAAACCTCACGGTAATATATATAATTTTTGAGTTGTACAGGGATAAATACATTTTTATTTTACTTAAACTAATTTTGGTAAGATTAATTTTTATCAGCATAAATTATACTTTAGAATTGAAAGATTGAAAGGGAAACCCAAGTCTATTCTACATTTCCAACTCTCATGTTTTCATTGACCTTTCTCAAATTCTCCAATTTGACTACATACACTCTGTCACTATTTTAAGTGAAACTGTTTTGTTATCTAAAGATATAAACATGCAAATGTTTACATGGCAGGAAATCCTAACCATAAACTATAGGCATGTTCTAGTTATAATTGATGGGTTGTTCTTATGATTGTTGGTTTATAAGGTAACCATTTGTGCACATGTGCTGTTATGTTTTATATCTTGCTTTTAGCCACATGGTGTCTTGTACAGAGTCAGACACATTGTAGATGACTACTGGATGAACCCTTGGTCAGTACTCTGATGACAATGGGTTTGGGGGAGAAGCACATAAAGCATGATAATTAGACAAGAATGCTGGTTTATGAATCTCTTGGATCTTTTATGTATTTTCATTGGATATTTTATTTATTTACATTTCAAATGTTATCCTCTTTCCCAGTTTCCCCTTCGAAAACCCTCTATCTCCTCCCCCTCCCCTTGCTTCAGTGAGGGTGCTTCCCCACCCACCCACACACTCCTACCTCACTGCCCTAGCATTCCCCTACATTGGGTTAGGGTTAGAGCCTTCACCGAACCAAGGGCCTCCCCTTCCATTGATAAGGCCATCCTCTGCTATAAATGCAGCTGGAGCCTTGGGTCACTCCATGTGTACTCTTTGGTTGGTGGTTTAGTCCCCTGGGAGCTGGGGGTTCTGGTTGCTTGATAGTGTTGTTTTTCCTATGAGGTTGCAAACCTTTGCAACTCCTACAGTCCTTCCCATAACTCTTCTATTGGTGTCTCCATGCTCAGTCTGTTGGTTAGCTGCTAACATCCACATCTGTATTGGTGACAGCCTCTCAGGAGAGAGCTATATCAGGCTCCTGTCAACAAGCACTTCTTGGCATCAGTAATAGTGTCTGGGCTTGGTGGCTGCATATGGGATGGATCCCCAGGTGAAGCAGTCTCTGAATGGCCTTTCTTCAGTCACTGCTCCACTCTTTGTTTCTGTATTTCCTTTAGAAAGGGGCAATTCAGGGTTAAAATTTTGGAGATGGGTTGGTAGCCCATCCCTCAATTGAGGGCTGTGCCTAACCTCTGGATATGGTCTCTACAGGTTCTCTCTCCCCTTTGTTGGATATTTCAGCTAATGTCATCCTCGTTGGGTCCTGGGAGCCTCTTGCTTTCCTGGCTTCTGGGACTTTCTGGAGAGTACCCCAGTTCCCCATCCCCCATTGCTACACACTTCTGTTTAATTTCCTGACCCGCTGTACTTCTCCCCTGTCTTCTCCCATACCTGACCCTGCCCCCTTTTTACCTCCCCCTCCTTTTTTCCTCCCAAGTCCCTCTCACCCTCTACTTCTTGTAATTATTTTGTCCCTCGTTCTAAGTAGGACTACAGCATCCACAATTTGATCTTCCTTCTTCTTTAGCTTCATATGGTCTGTGAATTGTACCTTGGGTATTCTGAGATTTTTGCCCAATATCCTCTTATCAGTGAGTATGTACCATGTGTATTCTTTTGTAACTGGGTTATGTCACTCAGGATATAATATTTTCTATTTCCATCCATTTGCCTGACAATTTCATGAAGTCATTTTTTAAATAGCTGAGTAATACTCCATTGTGTAAATGTACCACATTTTCTGTATCCATTCCTCTGTTGAAGGACATCTGGGTTCTTTCCAGCTTCTGGCTATTATAAATAAGGGTGCTATGAACATAGTAAAATATGTGTCCTTGTTGTATATTGGAGCATCTTTTGGGTATATGCCCAGGAGTGCTTTAGCTGGGTCCTTAGATCCAATTTTCTAAGGAAGTGCCAGACTGATTTCTAGAATGGTTGTACCAGCTTACAATCTCATCAGCAATGGAGAAGTGTTCCTCTTTCTCCACATCCTTGCCAGCATCTGCTGTCACCTGAGTTTATGATCTTAGCCATTCTGACTGGTCTGAGGTGGAATCTCAGGGTTATTTTGATTTGCATTTCCCTGATGACTAAAGATATTGAACATTTCTTTAGGTTCTTCTTGGCCATTTGAGTTTTCTCAGTTGAGAATTCTTTGTTTAGCTCTATACCCCATTTTTTAATAGGGTCATTTGGTTATCTGGAGTCTAATTTCTTGAATTCTTTGTATATATTGGATATTAGCCCTTTACCGGATGTAGGATTTGTAAAGATCTTTTCCCAATCTGTTGGTTGCTGTTTTTTCCTATTGACAGTGTACTTTGCCTTACAGAAACTTTGCAATTTTTTGAGGTCTCATTTGTCAATTCTTGATCTTAGAGCATAAGCCATTGGTGTTCTGTTCAGGAACTTTTCCCCTGTGCCTAGGTATTTGAGGGTCTTCCCTACCTTCTCTTCTATTAGTTTCTGTGTATCTGGTTTTATGTGGAGGTCCTTTATCCACTTGAACTTGAGCTTTGTATAAGGAGATTAGAATGGATTAATTTTCATTCTTCTACATGCTGACCTCCAGTTGAACTAGCACCATTTGTTGAAAATACTGTCCTTTATCCACTGGAAGGTTTTAGCTCCTTTGTCAAAAATCAAGTGACCATAAGTGTGTGGGTTCATTTCTAGATCTTCAATTCTATTCCATTGATCTTCCTGCCTGTCTCTGTACCAATACCATGCATTTTTAATCACTATTGCTCTATAGTACAGTTTGAGGTCAGGGGTGGTGATTCCCCCAGAAGTTCTTTTATTGTTGAGAATAGTTCTCACTGTCCTGGGTTTTTTGTTATTCCAAATGAATTTGCAAATTGCTCTTTCTATCTCTATGAAGAGTTGATTTGGAATTTTGATGGGGATTACATTGAATCTGTAGACTGCTTTTGGCAAGATGGCCATTTTTACTATATTAATCCTGCCAATCCACGAGCATGGGAGATCTTTCCATCTTCTGAGATCTTCTTCTATTTCTTTCTTCAGAGACTTGAAGTTCTTGTCATAGAGGTCTTTCACTTGCTTGGTTAGATTGACACCAAGGTACTTTATATTATTTGCAACTATTGTGAAGGGTGTCATTTTTCCTAATTTCTTTCTCAGCCTGTTTATCCTTTGAGTAGAGGAAGGCTACTGATTTGTTTGAATTGATTTTATATCCAGCCACTTTGATGAAGTTGTTTATCAGGTTTAGGAGTTCTCTGGTGGAAGTTTTAGGATCACTTAACTATACTATCATATCATCTGCAAATAGTGATATTTTGAGTTCTTCCTTTCCTATTTATATCCCCTTGACTTCTTTTTGTTGTCTAATTGCTCTAGCTAGGACTTTCAGTAGTATATTGAATAGGTAGGGGGAGAGTGGGCAGCCTTGTCTAGTCCCTGATTTTAGTGGGATTGCTTCAAGTTTCTTTCCATTTAGTTTGATGTTGACTACTGGCTTGTTATATATTGGTCTTTCTATGTTTAGGTATGGGCCTTGGATTCCTGTTTTTTTCAAGACTTTTACCATGAAGGGATGTTGAATTTTGTCAAATGCTTTCTCAACATCTAGTGAGATGATCATGTGTTTTTTTCCTTTGAGTTTGTTTATATAGTAGATTACAATCATGGATTTCCCAATATTGAACCATCCTTGCATTCCTGGGATAAAGCCTACTTGATCATAGTGGATGATTGTTTTAATGTGTTCTTGGATTCAGTTTGCGAGAATTTTATTGAGTATTTTTGCATCAATACTTATAAGGAAGATTGGTCTGAAGTTCTCTTTCTTTTCTTTGTGAAGTCTAGGTATGAGCATGATTGTGGCTTCTTTTCTGCTTCTTATATGCCTAATGTTGGTTCTGATTCTTCTTGAAAGGGACACACTGGGTCTAGAATTAGCAAATGAATAGATAGCAATGTATTTATCTTGTGAAAAATACTGAAAGGTGGACCTCCTAATAGATTTGGATTCTGTATTGTGCAAAAGAGGAAAAGTTAGATTTTGTTGGTATTTGAAACAGAGCCCCAAGCATCCATTTATTTCATAAAGCTTTCCTGGATTTTCATTTCTCTGTGCATCAGTTTACTAAAAAGCTTCTTAGTGCTGGTTTTTAATACCCTACTATTACATTATTCTGGGAAGTAAGGAGTTTGTTGTTTTGTGAAATCACAAGTTCTCCCTTTTTGGTTCCTTTCTTTTTAGTTAAATATTATTTTCTACCATATTGAAGTAAACCAATATACATATTCAGAGATTCCTTACAGGATATATGGAATTCAAGTCCTAACAGAAATGCCTCCCCTTGACTATATACCTCTTATTCCTCACCTTGTATACATTAGTTTGGGAATCATCACATTCAAAATCCCATCTGAATCTCTACAGTTTGAGGCAGTATTTTTTTTCAAAGTATGACTTATTCCCCTCTCCTCATAATATTTTTTAGTTTTTTTTTTTCTGGGCCTGTGGTTCTGAATTAACACTTTTCATAACAGTCTTCTCCAGAACAGCCTTCTTTCCTCAAAGAATCAGTTATCAAAACAAAACAAAACCAAAAAACCCCCCAAAAAAACCAAAAACAAAAGTCTTATTAATATAACAATTAATGTTCTTACATGTAACTAAGAATTAGACAGAGCAGTGAGATATAGAGGAAAAACTGGCAGTAAGTCTTTTAAGTCTAAGGACTTAAAGATATTTATCCAGGTTGATAGCTGATCTTTCATGTAACCTAGTTGTAAAGTGTACAAGTGCTAGTAAATCCACTATGTACAAATTGACTTTGTATAGGCAAAGTATCCTGAGATAATAAAATATAAAGAAATTAGATCTAAGATGTGATAGCGTTCCCACAGTCTTAACATTTTGGTTGTGAACCTAGCCTTTAATGGCTGAATTGAGAAGCAATATTGGAGGTCATGTAAGTTTCCTTATTTGAAACTGAATATTGAGTTAAAATGGCCATATTCAAGGGGCTGAACAATGTTTCATATAGTTAGAAACAAACACATTTTAAAATGTATCCTAGATGAATTATTGGCCACAGGGATAGAGTCCAAAAGTTCCAAATTAATTTTTAAATTTTTTTAATATTTTGTATAATTGTCTTGTCTTGTAAGGGGCTGGAGAGGTAGCCAAAAATATCGAAGATTACATTCACTTAATTACCCACACAGGTAGAGCAGACAAGAGTGGTGTAGTATCACTTTCCTCACCAAGGAGGACTCAGTCATGTTCTATGAACTGAGGCAATCTATCCTGGAGAGCCCAGTGTCATCTTGCCCTCCAGAGCTAGCAAACCACCCAGATGCCCAGCACAAGCCAGGTTCAGCCATTAAAGGCTAAGATACAAGCAAAATGTCAAGACTGTGGGAATGCTATTACACTTTAGATCTAATTTCTTTTTGCTAAAGCTGTTTCACAAGTTTCAGAGCAGAGTCTACTTATTATTGTTATACTTTCCTTCTGTCATTTAATTATAAGCTATCGATTTTTTTTCTTTTGTGGCATGGACTGCTAACTGCATCCTAAGTTTTCATTTTGTAGGAAGACAGTAGTTTTCCCTTTTATGTGCTATTCCACTAGGAATTGAGCATATTAAGTGCCTTGAAGCCAACTGGGCCATGTTACTAAATCTTTGATTACTTTATGTGAGCAGCTACATACATTGTTTCTATATTATTTGCTTAAAGAAAATTCTTACCTGTACTTATTTCCTTTCCAGAAAACCAAAATATAGCTATTTGAGTCCCTCCAACTTTGGTCCTTCAAATGTTAATGTCCTTGGGCCTTGGTATTCAGAGTGTGGCCCATAGAGTAGCAGCACTTGTATTTCTGGACCTATTCCAGAATTACTCAATTAGTATCTGCAGTGTAGCACAATCTACTGGTAACCTGAAGGAATGTTAACATTTAAGATGTACTGCCTTGGTAGAGTCTGATGGAATGACAGGGTGTAAGGATTCAAGTTATGTTTGTTGAATAGAACTATTACCCAGGCTGTCTACCTAGAATACTAGAAGAAAGCATCTTACAATTCCATCTTACATAGACCACTAAATTTGGGGATCTGTTATTGACCCTAAGGATTTTGAATCCTCTAGAATATCAAATTCTTTTTTTTTTTTTGGTATGAAATGAAGTTTATTTTGGGGCATGAGAAGGGAGGCATTGAGAAGGGGGGCATTGAGAGGGAGTAGAGGTAGAGAAAGAGAGGGGACAGAGAAAGAAAGAAAGAAAGAAAGAAAGAAAGAAAGAAAGAAAGAAAGAAAGAAAGAAAGAAAGAAAG
>NW_021604730.1:118961-183602 GCF_004785775.1 Grammomys surdaster
AAGAAAGAAAGAAAGAAAGAAAGAAAGAAAGAAAGAAAGAAAGAAAGGAAGAAAGGAAGGAAGGAAGGAAGGAAGAGGCTGTGGAGAGAAGGAGGAGAAAAGAGAGGAAGGGAGGGAAGGAGGGAGGGAGAAAGGGAGAGAGAAAGAGAGAGAGAGAGTCTAGAGAGCCATATTCCTTTTTTTCTTTTAAATGTTCTCCTAGAGAAAGTGATAGAAAGGATATTATTTCCTTTATGACTATTATGGAGTACTCCTCCTCCACCCTTTATAAAACTGTCTAATTTAACTAATGTGGTTTAACTGGGGCTGGGAAAATGGAGGTACTCTTCCCCCTAACTTTATCCTTCTGTGTATCATACTGCATATTCCAACGAGCAGTTGGTTTTCTGGAGAAGCTGAGTTTAAAAAGCTGGATATAAATATTGAATTGACTGAATAAGCAAGTCTCTAGAGATGGTTTCATCATTTTTATTATAAGAGATTCACATTCTAACTAACAGCATTAATCAAATAGACTGTATTTATTATACAGGACATTACAGCATACTTGCTTTCCTGTTAACATATAGAGCATATAAATTTAAGCATATATGCTTAAATTTAACAATGATTTTCTTCTTACTTTCCATACCTAGTTTGGAATGTGTCCTCTAAAGCTGCAGTTCTACTTCAATCTAACAAATATATTTGTCTAGTATCCCCCAAAGTGTTATGTGCTGGTCATTATTCTAGATGATTGAAAAACTTTAGTGAATAAGGAAAGGCAGATCTGGCTTCATATATTTGCTATAGTTGAATTGGGCAGAAGATCAATGAAAGTAATCACATCTCTGAAGAATGTTAAGAAATGGAAAATAATTAAATATTTGTAATAATGTTTAGCAACTGAATAAATATATACAACTACTAACCTCTGAGTGCCTTTAGGGATTAACCTAACTAGGATGATGAAGAAATGAAGACAGCACACACACATGTACGGAAAAGATGGGATGGAGTGGGTTGTGTTTGCTCTGATGGAGGGCACCAACTGCACAACCCAGAAACAAGCAAGTTTAATTCATACATCTGCATTGAGGAGGCAGATGTATTGCATACAGCTGAACAAAAGGATAGGTTTGGCTAATCACAGTAGGAAGTCTCTGTAGGGGCTAATTGCCAGGTTGTAGTACTTGAGAAGAAAGCTGTGGTTGTTAGTTTTTACACTTAAAAGTCAGTAGTTAATAAACACTCATGCTTGGAACAGAAGAAGGCTTTAACATTTTATTGGTCTGAGGTACTGGGGTCCTTGCTGTGCCATGTCAAAGAACATACAATCACTTAGGACTTCATCTATTCTCTACATGAAGCCTTTCCTACAAGTTTCCAGGGAGAGAAGGATCACTCTCTCATTTCTACTTTCCTGCTTTCTTGTTATATGTAAATGGTTTCTGTGCCTATGAAAGATAAATTGGATGATTACCTAGATAAAATTAATAACTCAGACTTGGGATGTGGCTCAGTAGTAGATCATTTGCTTAAAATGCACATAGCTTGTAGACTGATCACAAAGTCATTAACAAATGAAAAGCAATTAGGTAAATAAAATTAAAATAAGAGCTTATACTTAATATATCTGGCAAAGGATCACAAAATGTGGTGCATTTTGGTTAAAAGATTGTTTATTTTTTTGTTTTTCTTTTTTGTTGTTGTTTTTTCTTTTTCCTTTCTTTCTTTCTTTCTCTCTTTCTTTCTTTCCTTCTTTCTATCTTTCTTTTTTTTGTTGTTGTTGTTTTTTTTTTTTCGAGACAGGGTTTCTCTGTGTAGTACTGGCTGTCCTGGAACTCACTCTGTAGACCAGGCTGGCCTCAAACTCAGAAATTTGCCTGCCTCTGCCTCCCAAGTGCTGGGATTGAAGGCATGTGCCACCACTGCCCGGCCCTTTTTTGTTTTTCTGTTGGTAAAATATTGGTTGGAAAAGACATTAAAGTTAGGGGTCAGGGCTGGTGGTAAAGGCCTCTAATCCCAGCTGGAAGATTTCAAGTTTGAAGCCAGTCTAGGCTTCCTAGCAATATTATATATTCTAGAAAAAGAAGTGGAACAAAAATAGGCATATTAGCAACTGGAGATAAAGTTCAGCAGTTAAGAGCACTTACTATTCTTGAAGAAGATAGAGTCCCCAGCACACACATGATAGCTGGAAATTGCCTGTAACTCCAATTCTAGGTGATTTGATACCCTCTTCTGCTCTCATGGGCCTCTGCATATATGTGGTGCTCATGAACTCATGGTATAAAGGACAAATTCTTTTTTAAAATACCCTTGACCTTTCTTGAAAATCTGAGAATGGAGAGGATGGTAGAATGATGGTTAGTGAAGACAAAAAAAAGAGGACTGTTAGTCAAGAGAGAAGTCAAAAGTTACCAACTTGGAAAAAGTGATATTGAAGCTGAGGTTCCACTAGGGAAATCATACTATTTCTGTTACCTCTTGCTTCATGAGAAATTGACCCAAACTTTCATGGTTTAAAGCAACACCAGTTATGCTAACTGGAGGTATCTGTGTACAGGATCCAAGGTAGCTTTACCCACCAGTCTGGCACTCCAATCAATCCAGGCAAAGGGATTGGGAGTAAGAATAAAACAGATATTTCAACGTTTAAGAAACTCACTTTTTATTGTAAGGTATGGTGATCCCAGCACTTGGGAGGCTGAGGCAGAAAGGTTACAGTAAATTCAACACCAGTCAGGTCTGCATTGAGGGAACTAATCTTAAAACAACAAACAACATTTGATTTTTTTTTTTGAAATTATGTCTTTAGTCAAAATGAAAGAGATTCTTGGCATTCCTTTCTTGAGTGAAGAGTCTGTAAGGTTCACCTCTGAAGCTTCCTTTAGTTCCTGAGCCCTGAGTCACAGCAATAATTTTTTTTAATGAAGATTAGAAATTTTCTGAGAATTCTTTATGTCTTTCATGCCTCACATCTTGTTATCCTTGTTTAGGGAAGAATCTGAGAAGATGGACTTCCATTGTTCCCTTTATGGCCTTTTATTTTGTGCATTTCCTCCTCACATAGACATATTAGACTCTAATATTAGAGGCTTAAGTCTAGCAAGCATTTGAGGCCAGTAACCTGTCACTTGGAAAATATTCTCTAATATGTCACTATTTTGCTTATCTATTTTTGTTGTTTTTCTCAAGTCAAAAATTAGAAAGGCAAATTCAGTTACCTTTTCAAACTAATATAAAATGAACAAACAAACAAACAACCCCTCAAAGATGATGGCATCTAGCAGAGTCTTCCATGGTGAGAGATAACATTACTGAACATTCAAATCCTTGATCTTTGAGTGATGTGTAAAAGTCTGAAACGAACTGGGTTCCTAGCTTTGTATCACTGTGAAAATTATGTAACCTTACACTCTAAAGTCATACAACTGTGGGAACTGAAAATCATCTGTTATGGTCTAGTTTTTGTCAAAACAAAATATAGAGTCATCTGGAAAGAAGGAACTTTAATTAAAGGATTGCCTATATCAGACTGCCTGTAGGCATGTCTGTGGAGAATTTTCTTAATTAATGATTGATTTGGGGAAGTACAGCCCACTGTGGGTTGTGTAAACCCTAGGCAGGAGGTCCTGAGTTATTTAAAAAAGTAAGTTGATGAGCTATAAAAAACAAGCTAGTAAACAACATGCCTTCTATGGTCTCTGTTTTAGAAACTGCCCTGACTTCCATTCAGGATGGACTGTAAGCTATAAAATAAAATAAACCTTTTCCTCCCCAAGTTGCTTTTGATCATGGTATTTATTGTAGTTATAGAAAGCAAACTAGAGCATTACTTTTATGAGTAAAAGTATGTAAAGTATGTGTGTTTGTGTGTGTGCTCACATGTGTATACATGCAGTATTGGTGACTGAATCAGGGGTCTGTCCATGCAAGGCAAGTGCTCTGCCAGTAAGTTACATTCCCAGTACTATCTATCTATCTATCTATCTATCTATCTATCTATCTATCTATCATTGATCTATCCTTATATCTTGTATATGTTATGTATATACATATATTATTATATTTTATTGTTTTATATACAGTGATATGTATTATTGTGTGTTATAGATTATATTATATATATTAAGTATTGTTATAATTCAGCTATGATGACTGGGAAAGTGTCTTAAAATGTAGTTAATAGAGCAAGGTGATATAGGGCAAAAGTAGAATCAATGTTGTGCAAGGATTAAACTGGTAGCTGGGCCAGAAACAAGGTGTGCAGATGGTCCTCACTTTGTGATGGCTTGAATTACTACTATATAGTACTAACATAATGTGCAATCAATAGAAACCATACCTTGATTTTGACCTTTTCCATTGATTTGATTTCTCTTGGAAGGCTGAGTTGTGGCAGAGCAGTACAGAGCCACTCCTATTCTAGTCAGCGCAGACTGAGGACATGAAGATAATACCAACCCTCCATGACACCACATGGTCCTAATAGGGCAGTGTATTACATGCAAAATTTCAATTTACAATGTGTTTATGAGATAAAACCATAACAAAACCATAACAAAAATCTGTATCAGAGATTTTTACCTTATGTAGTTACCACAATAGCACAGTTCTATCACCAGTTGTGGAACAAAGGTGTAATCTGAGCACTTTGGAGGCTGCCAAGGGCCAGCCTGGACTATATAGTGAGATTTTAACAAAATAAAAAAAAAAAGAGATGGAAGGATGTGGGGAAAGGAATGCAAGAAGAGAAAGAAAAGGAGGAAGGAAGGAAGGAATGTTTCTCATAGACACATTCTTAGGAAGAAACAAAACAAGTTTATCTAGCTTAAAATAAAAATTATAAATATTTGATCAGTGAACCAGCTTATTCTAACTTGACATCTTTTAATTTTCCCAACTTAAAAAATAAATTTAGTGTGCTTTTAAAATACAGAGATTGTATTAATCTGCTTTTCATTATAGCTAAATACCCAATACTGGGAACTTAGCCGAGAGTCTAAGTAATAACCCAGTGCAGTTCTGCTGAGGCTTCTCTGTCTGCATCGCATCATGGCCAGCATCATCGTGATGGAAACATATCGGAGGAGGATGCAGCAGGCAAGATAGGAAGGTCTATATGTGGCCCTAAAGTCCTCTCAGCTCTGAATATCAGCATATGGAAGGGGAGCAGTTTCTAATATGTAAACTCCAGCCAGGGTCACAGTTAAAACCTATTGAAAACAGCAGTGATCTTCAGTGGCTCTTTAACCCGAGTTTTGTAGGAGGAGGAAGTGAAAAAAAAATAGGGATAATGAAGATAGCCTGGTCAGTGACATGCGACAGAGCGCCTGAGTTTCCCCAGCACCCATCATAAGTAAGAGGCTGTTGCCGTGTGCCCATCATCCCAGTGCTGTGGAAGGGAGGGTGGGTAGAGAAGGTGAACAGGCACAAGGTGAACTGCGCTGGCTCAAGAGTCCAATTGTGGCTGACACCCATCGCTAAACACCTCTCCAACTTCCTCATTCTCCCTTCCGGCAGCTGCTGTGATGTCCAGCTTGCCGCCATGTTGTTGATTATAGGCTAATAAAATTGACCTGGAGCTTCAAAAATAAATAAATAAATAAATTTAGTGTGTGTTTGTGTGTGTGTGTGTGTGTGTGTGTGTGTGTTGTCCACATGTATGTCTCCGTGCAGTGCCTAAAGAGGCCAGGAGTAGACATTGGAACCTCTGCTCTTAATCTGCAGAACCATCTCTTTAGCCCCTCTTTCCAACTTTCTCATAAGACTTTGAAGAGCACATAAATAATTATACTTGGAATTAGAAACAGCTAATTCAAACATCAGGTTCAAAGCCTGATTGCCATTTCTTGATTATAAACTTTAACGGCTTCAAAATGGAAATATAGGAATGGTTCTGCCATACATGGACCCAGGCACCTACTGGATAAACGGGGAAGGGATCTCATGAGTGCCTGGCCTCTGAAAAAATGAAGTAAACACGCCAACTGACCAGGTTAATGGCTCACCTCTCTACCTCCAAGACTGGAAACAATACAAGGTGAGCAATTATTTAGGCCTGGTTCTTTTGTGTTCACGAGCTCAAGAAGAAGCTAGAAATATTTTATAAATGAGTTTTGGGAATTCTTTGTAAATTGATTTCAATAACTCATCTTGTTCCTGAATCTCATTAGCACACATAATTGAAAACTGACTTTTCTTAATAAGTGCAACAGTAATCTCCAGCTGAGGGCAGTCAGCAGTCAGTTTGGTATTATGCAATTTCCATTTTGCACAAACACCCCCACAGCCACTGCTTTAACACATAACCTCAGAAGCTGGGGGAAATAATTGAAATTCTTTCTTTACCATAGTGTCTTGCAGCAATGTGGGAAAGTCTGTCTCATGCTACATTTTGTAATATCAACACAAAAGGTCTTATAGATATCTTTGACAATGTTTTCCAATTGATAGGGTATGGTATTGCTGCCAAAGAGGTGAAACTTGGTTCTTGGAGTGAGGGGGAATTGAAATATGTCTTAGATTATCCAGTAGCATATGCTCCTTTGCAGTACATAAACTATTCTGCAGAATGTGAGTATTTTTAGAATATTCTAGAGAGATAGTCAAAAAGAAAAAAAAATACACAGCTAGGCATGATTTTACAAACCTATTATTCTAGCAACTTGTTTATCTGGGACAAGAGGATCACAAGTTCAAGTTCTTTGCTGGGTGTACATAGGAAATTATGACAAGCTAGGCAAAATAAATCTAAGGCCAACAGCCTGATTTTGGTGGAAGAGAGCCAAAGACAGAGTTTGCAATCTTGGAGATCCATTATCCAAAATTTCTGTGGTTCTGGTTCGTTGTGACAGTGGTAACTTCAATGTATATTGAAGACAGACTACTTGGTTTGGCCCATAGCTCAGTTATTAAGAGTATTTGATCTTGAAGTAGTATATGATCCTCATTCCTCATGTTTTTTCCATCTGTAACAAGAGCACTTAGAACTATGGTGAGGGACATAGGACCTGGCCCATATTTCTCAAAAATAGTAGAGGCTATGCTGCCTTTGTGAAAAGGCTCTAGTACAATTTAATTCACATGTTTAATGCCACAAATTTACATCACATCCTTTAAAAGACAATAAAAAAGAGAGAGAGAGAACAAGTAGTATATAGAGGTGTGGCCAGATAGCTCAACATGTGAAAGTACTTGCTTGCTATACAATTCTAATGACTCAAGTTTATTTCCTAGCTTCTGTAGTGGAAGGAGAGAACTGACTACTGAAAAGAGTCTCCTGTCTTCTATACTTGTGCAGTGGCATGTAGGTCAGCATGTACACATACACACACCACACACACACACACACACACACACACACACACACACACCATTTATCCTCCATGTGCATAAAGTTTTGATTTTATGAAGCAAGCTCTTATAATGCTCTTAAAACTTCCTAGGCCTCCTGGGTACAAGGATATAGCTCTAGAGACTGGGGTGTTAAATGACAGATTCCATTGGCTTTAGGTAGGTCTGCCTATCTGCTCATCCATTGTAGTTAAGAAATACTTTATACAGATAACAAGGTTTGAGAGATAATAGTCTTGCTTGAAATGGCATGTTCGCTTCTAAAGGTCAGCCCTAGGTTTGAAGGATGTAGGAGGTAGCACTATTTGCTGTTTCTACAGAGGCTTAAAAGATCTCTCCCTCCCTTGCTCCTTTTCTCCCTCCCTTCTTCCTTTCCTCCCTCTCTCCCCTCTCTTTTTCCCTCTCTCTCTCAGCCTCTCTGTTTCTTTGTTTCTTTTTTTCTTTAAGAAGCAAAAATAAACATTTTAAGTGTTTAAGTATTATTTATGTATTATTAAGTAGTACTTGTTGACATTAATGCTGTATTGGTACAGCTATAATCATCCCACTCCCAAAATTTGGATGAGGAACAGTGTCACCATGTTCCAGGTGATGCATTGACAGGTGAAGGGCCTCCTTCTCTCAATCATTTACCATTCAGAAAACATTTATGGAGTCCTTGTATGTTTCAGCCACTCTGCTGGTACATCAGCTTATAAATCCCATCATTACCAAGAGGAAACTCTGTAACTAGAAACTAATATATACCATCTTAAAATAAGGATAATAGCATTTATAGGAAAACTAATTTCATTTAAGAAAGATAAGTGAGGCTTTAAAAGATCTGGCACACTTGTGATACACTACAGCTTCCATGATGAGATATTTTCTATTCTTTGTTTAGTTTATTTTTTATTTTTTGTTTTTTACTTTCTTTTGGTAGGAGGATTGAAAACAAAGAGGGTAGACTCAAATGGACAGAGAGATGAATAGACTGGGGACTGGGATGTTTGGTATGAAACTCAAAAAAAGTTTGTTGTTGTTTTTGTTTGTTTGTTTTCTAAAGTGTGTAGGGTTTCAGAAAATAATTTTAGAAGTGTGTGTGGCAGCTTGGCATGCTAGAGGCAATTTCAACTAAAGGATTATAAAGGTTTCTGAAGTATCTCTGACCTTTCTTTACTAACTTCCAATCCATTGCTTCCTTGAGTTGAGTTATGGAAATAAATTCATTTCTCACAGCAATTCATAAAACTTAGAATTATTTTTTCTGAAAGTAAGCCATAAAACCTAGCATGAGCTTTCTCTCCTCCCAGAGGTTCCTCTCTGAACCAGGAATGAATGAGTGTTTCACAGAGGCTAAAGAAGCATGTTTGTACTTAGGTGAGGCTGGATGTCTCCCTTCTGCCACCATAGTTAGATTGGACCTTGTTTCTAATCACATTTCTTTATAGTTATTTATAGTTATGTATTCTCCCTCATAACTATGAAAATAGACAGCTTCATCTGGGTCCTTATTTCTTTTTTGATTTCATCTTTTGGGTCTCATGCAACCTAGACTGGCCTTAAACTTGCTCCAGAGCTGAGGGAAACCTTGAACTCCTGATTCCTGCTGCCTCTAAATCCCTAGTGCTGGAATTACAGGCTTATATTATTGTGCTATGTTTCTGAGTCTTTATTTTTGAAGCTACCCTGATCATGTTAAATGTGATTAAATGAGGCTGTAATACTTTTCTCCTGTTAACTTTTGTCTATAACATGTTGTGGGCCTTGACCCTTCAAATGAATGAGAAAGAAGGGACCAGTGAGGTTTGGTTGGGTATAGAGCTGTCTTTCTGTCATCAAATCAAGCTTCCTAGGACAATTCAATTTTGGGTTGACATTGTTTTGCTGCAAACAAGGAAGTTCAAAGCCAGGAATGGTGGCTCATACAGGTAATCCTAGTATTCAAAGATGTCTTACACAGAGGATTGCTGGGATTATGAATTCAAGCCTTTGTTTTAACAACAACAATAAAATAAAATAAAATAAAATAAAATAAAATAGAATAAAATAAAATAAAATAAAATAAAATAATAAAATAAGAAGGTATGAGGTCAGAGGCATATATTCTTCTCAATCGCTTATAACAAAGAAAGCATGCTGCAATGCAATATTCTAGATTCTTCCAATGCAATAGAAATGTGTAAAAGCTAAACATTGAAATATTGCTCCTTCTTTTTAGACAGACAAGCACAGACAAATCTTGAACTCACAAGCTCTGTATGTAGTAGAGGCTGACTTTGAATCTATTAATCCTCCTGCTTCCATCTCCATAGTGCTAGGAATATAGCCATGGACCACCATACCTAGCATATTGATCCTTCTCCTGCCCTAAGTGAGCTTAGGTGACAATCAGTGTAAAAGTGGCAAATAATGATTGGCATATTAATTTTGTTTTAAAAATATAAAAGTTTAATTATTCGCTAAGGCTATTAATATGGGATTAAGTATTAAATGTTCCTGACATTGCAAATATTTACATACCTGCTTTACAGGCATGGGAAATGCCTTTGTGTCTTCCTGAGAGCCTGTCCTTAATGTCTTATTTCCTGATGAATGGCAATGTAATTTGAAATAAAAGTCTTAAAGAATGAAGCTATAATATGGATTATTTCAAATGCACACAGGTGTTTAGGTTTTAGAATAGATCTCTGAGATCTCATGATAGGAAATGTGGCCTTGGCCTGAAAAATTTTAGTCTTCAAAGTGAAATGACGTATTTTTTTGAGAAAAAAAAAAAAACAGGCTGAAATTTCTGTCTTGGAAAATTAGGCCAGAATCATATCAAAGAGGACCTCTGGAGTGCAAGACAGTAAAAGAAGAGTTCTCTATGGAACTGTAAGAGGCTAGGATTTTGAAATGTTTTACAGCTGATACCCAGTGAATCCTAAGGGTATAAAAACAGTACAGTTTACTTTTTTTTGGTCCAGTATTTTAAATTAATTTGGAAAAAAAAGGTGTAATTATTGCAACATGACATTCTTTTTAGATTTAGTAAACTGCAAGCAACCCAGTATAGTAAACGTTTGAAAAAGCTTTGGTTCAAAAATAGTAATTATTGTTGATTGCATTTTCATGAGTTATAAAAGGCTTTTCACATCTTTTTATTTAAAAATTATAACATTATTTAGTATATTCACTAATAACTTGCAAATTTTCACATATAGAGAAATGGGCTGGTTCTCAAAAACATGTTTTACATATATTTTAACTAGTGACATAGAGTTGTAATTAAATCCTTTGTTATAAAAGTGGAAAGTGAAAGTTATAATTTACAATAGAATGGAGTTTTAAAATTACATTTATTTATTTGCTGACCGTGTGTGTGTGTGGGGGGGGGGGAGGGCACACAGCTTGAGCATGCCAGAGTCTGCTAGAAGACAACCTGCAGGAGTCAATTCTTTCCTATCGTTTGAGATGCAGGGTTCACACTTAGGTTTGGCTACTTGTGACTTTATCAGCAGAGCCATCTCTTCAGCCTTAAAAACTTTTAAGCAAGATGAAAACACACAGTAGAATCTAATCTAGAATCAGGTGTGGTGGCATATGCCTTTAATCTTAGCACTCTGGAGGCAGAAGCAGGAGAAGCCCTGTGATTTCAAAGCATCCTGATGTACATAGTGAGTTCCAAGACAGCCAGAACTACAGAGACCCTGTGTCAAAACAACAAAGCACAAAGCAACAAAACAAAAAACAAAAAGAAGAAGGAGGATGAGGAGAAGAAGAAGAAAGGAAGAAAGAAAGGAAGAAAGAAAGAAAGAAAGAAAGAAAGAAAGGAAGGAAGGAAGGAAGGAAGGAAGAAAGAAAAAGAAAAGATACAGTAGAATCTGCAACAGTGACTGTTTTTCTCTAGGTTATATCTGTGGCAATTTCAAGAAAATCTTGTTAGATGTACCTAATGGTGGCTCCTGGAAAAGTTACCTAAAACATTACTCCTTGGTAGCCGAGAAATGTCTTTCTCCTTCTTCGCATTCTTTTTCCAGGTGCATGCCATAAATTCTAACTAGGTGGGTTGTCTGACCTCCTTCCCTTTTTCCAGGAGACTGGACTACTGTATGCCCTTACATTCATGGGACAAATTACCCCAGGACTGCCAGCCCACTTTGCTAAGATCTCCCAGTTTATTCCCTTAAAGCATATTCACTAATCTCCAGTCATACTTTTATGCGACTGTCCACAAAAATAGTTTCCCTCTTCTTTGAGTTTCCATTGTTGAAATGTACAGTTCTCTTATTAATTTGTTTTGTTACGAGGGGATCACCTTGGTAACACTTGACCTTTCCAGTGTTACCCATACCCAATGCAAGATGGCATTAAACACACTGCCTCTTGGGTTTATGTCTCTTAAATGCACACAGGAAACAGGATATCTCTGGAGATAACTTTTGAAGAAAGAGGAGGAACTCTTTTCTTGTAAATCCCTTGTTTGGTATTATATGTGCACATTACTTATTAGAAACAAAATGAAATAAGCAATATAAAGAACTTTTTATTTTGAAATAAAGGATAAAGAAAACACACACCTAAAATTTCAAGTGTGTTGTAAAGAATCACAGGATTGATTTGTCTGTTCAGACCACAGTAACTATTACTCGATGATGAAGGAAGGATTTCTAAGGATGTAGCATTATGAACAGCATTGAATAGGATTGATTCAATGAATAGAAACCAGGGCCCAAAGGAGGCATTTCCAGGAGAGAGGGAATGTTGAGTGCAAAGATCAGAGGTCAGCAAGAGAAACATCTGAGAACTCAGTAGGCCTATTTTCCTGTGTAGAAGGTTTGCATAGAAGTGAGGATAAAGACAGCAGGAGTCTGAGAGCTTCTGTTTTTGATAGATAATATATTAAAAATTTATAGTTGGAGATGACATATTTCTTCTATATATAATAGATAGGGGGAGAAAGTATGTTCAGAAAATAAAAGTTCTTATTAGAGCAAAAAACCTTGGGAGCATTATATCAGTTCTATGAGATTATGTTCTTTAAAACTTTTGTTCTTTCATTTTTTTCATTAAGTAAAAAACTAGGAGTTAATATAATTCAGATTATTAGCTTTTACATTATTATTATTATTTGGTGGTACTGAGGATACAGCCAAAACTTCTTATGCTTTCAAGGTGATGATTCTACCACTGTGCTATATTCCTAGCCCTATTAATGACTTTAAAATACAGTAGGAACCAAAACATTTTACTTTATACTCTGCTAAGCAAGAAAAACCTAAATGTAGCAGACAAACAAACAAACAAATAAAACAAAATAATAAAAAATGTAAAAAACAAAAAGACAAAATGTTGAAACAGAAAATATGATACTTAGGGTTAAAAATGAGGATTTGGATGAGAATTATTCATATAAAGAGGTTTTAAATTTAGAGATTATAAATTTTTTCACTGCAGGAGTTTTTCTCTCACTGTAAACTTAACCATATTAATCTAGAATTTTGTGTGTATACATGTTTTTCACTGGCTATTATTAGAAGATAAACTCTGGTATGTGTGTACAAGTATGCATGCACATTAATGCATGTGTGTGTTGTATATACACAGATTTGAGAGGAATTGAAATGTATTTAAATTAAAATGAGAAACCTAAATTAGATAGAATGAATGAAATTCTTGATAGGAGGTATCCATAGGAACCACTTAAAATAAAAAGATGTTAATTCTCTTTGTTAAATGACCCGACCCGCGGGTCCAGTTATTCGTGGGGGTCGAGGGGGACCTCACCTGAAAAGGAACATGAGCGAGAGAAAGGATGAGACCAAGCAAATGTCATCTTGTCAAGGTCTGCTTTAATGAGGAAGCAGCTTACAAGATATACTCTAGGCAAAGGAGGAAGGGGAACAAAGAACAGGATGGGGACTCTATCAACTATCGATAGATAAGATCAGTCATCGGCAGAGCATTCTGTGGTTTTTTCCAGGATGTCCCGGGGCAACAGACTGCTAAGAACAGGAAATTCTTTCTTAGCTGAAGGTCAGATTCTCCCAAAAGAGACAGTTTCTCATAAAGGCAATTCATTAAGCAACTTTGTTAGCTGGGATGGTGGTCCAGGGTCCCCAACATCTCCCCCTTCCCTGTACAATGAGAAGAGGGGTGATCTAGCATGTCCATGGTCTTGCCAGAACTAATTCTGTCTAGAGAAATATAATAGACTGCCCCGGCCCGCTGGGATTCGACAAGACCTTAGGAAAGGGGCTAAAGAACGAAGGGACCCGTGAATGTCCTTTCTTAACCTTGCACTGACTAGGCTTTCAAGAACAGCAGGTGACTTCCTGGGTTCTCTTAGAACAGCAGGTAGTTTCCTGGGTTTGGCTCCCAGCATCTGCTCTCTTTTAACAATTTTAAATGAGGCAGGCAGGTGAATGCAGACATTAAGAAATCTCATTTCTCATTGGCAGATGAGTGGGCATTGACCAGAGTGGGAAAGTATTGACCTGATCCTACCAGTATCATTTGTAATGGTGTCTTTTTGGGGAGGAGAGGGTTATTTGTCTCGAGTCCATGTAGGATATCGAGGGTCCTAGCTGGCTGGTTTGAGACACAAGAAATCAACACCAACCTCTATGCAATCAGGGTTGCTTTTCGGGGGACTCAGAAGCAGACAATTTGGGTCCTCCCCCTGCAGTACCTTATCACGCACCCCTTGCAGGTTCCCACGTTGTGTTCGCGCCATGCTGAACCAACATGCATAGATCTGAGTTCTATGCAGCCCTTAAAGGAGTTATGTCATCGAAAAGCTCAGCCAAGCCTCTATCAGCCAAATCAAGTCTATGATAATGTACTTGTAGGGGCTTAGATGCCATAGAGTCAATTTGCTGCTTTACCAAAACCATGAGTCTCTTAAAGGCCCAAGGGCCAAAAGCCAAAGGGAGAAGGGGACTGACCACTGGCCCAGGATGTTAAGCCAAGGAGAGGCAGAGAACCAGTTTTTCTTGTTCTCACTGTTTCTTTCAATTTTTAATCTCTCTGATTCTGGCCACACTATCTCTAACTACCCTGGTGTGGTCAGTATAAAAACAGTATTCCTCCTTGAGGGTGGCACAGGGCCCCCTTTGCTGAAGGAAAAGCAGATGAGGGGATTTTTCCGGATTAGTGATGTCAATTTCTAGCTGTTCGATGTCCTTGTCAATGGGCTGTTGAAGATTTGAGTAGTACAAGTCCAGAGGACTGCATCAGGATCAAAGCCTCCAACAGCATACACCACGGATGGCTCATTTTTATCTGGAAAGGAAAAAAGAAGGGAATTTTCAGGGAGATCTCTCTTCCCTGGATCTCAATTGTTATCCATTTTATCTACAATTGGGTCTGGCTTTGTGGAGGTATCTGTTTAACCAATCTTTCCGCCAACTGCCTAGCTGCACCTTCTTTGGTATCAAACAGACATATCGATCCTCGTTCCCATGTGAGAACTGAGTCTAGGCCCCATATGAGAACTGAATCTAGGTCGTTCCATTTAAAAGTAAGAAGGTCCTTCCACATAAACGTGGCATAGTTTTTATTGGTCTCAGGGTGCCAGAGGCGATTGGCAGCAGATTTGCCATGAGTGTCCAGATTTAGAAAATTGAGAACAAACAAGGCATGATGGAGAATATTTCTAGGGGACCTCTTCTGGGGGTATATTTCCACTTTTTTGTTTCTTAAAAGCCAATTTTTTAAGAGTTCCTACAAAGCCAGGGCAAAAGCACCAGTAGCTGCTCTTCTCACTCAGAGATATGAAGATATTTTTTTAAAGTTCCACGATAGTTTCATAAAACTTTGTCCTTGAGGATCATAAGAAATCTTTGTAATATAGATAATATTAAATTGTCAACAAAACATCTCAAATGTCTGACTTCAATAGCCAGTTCCATATTTTCTCTTAATCTGAAATGGAACACCAAGCATAGAAGGATAATATAGGCAATAACTAATTACATTTTTGGTTGCTTCTCCTGCTAAAATAGTTGCAACTAGAAAGCCTGAAAAGATGTCAAGTCACATGTACATGTTTTAATTTTCCAAAGTCAGAAATGAGTAACATCCATTTGCCATAATTAATTAGGTATAAGTCCTCAAGATTTAACACAATTATGAAAAAATTGAGGATACAAGTTTTTGCAATTTGACTTGCACACTCTCTAGAAATACTAAATTATGGTCTCAAGGTATTACTATTTTGATAATACCTTGTAAGGTATCTGTAAGGCCTATAATCTGCCTGGTATACAAATCTGCTGTGGAATTGCCCTGGGGTCCAGGCAATCCAGTATGAGCTCTTAAATGTCTTATAAAGTTAAGGAAAAGTACATGTTTCTTAAATTAAGCTGTATTTGTAAAATTTGAGAATTAGCAATATCTAAAAAAAGGAACAATTTTAAGCAATTATAAACCATGGGCTATATACTGGCTATGAGTATACAAATTGAAAGCCTGATATTTCAGCATTTCAAACAGTGGCTACAGCACATAATTTAATTATTTGTGCTGAAGCAGGGGGAAACTTAAAAAAATTAACATGTGATCCAATTATATATACTGTATTCCCATTAGGTGAGTTGTCTGTAAATATTTTCTGCCTTTGAATATTTTCTGGAGCAACAAGCACTCCCTCAAAATTTAAAGCTCAGTGTATGAGCACGAAGGCTTGCATTAAAACTCCTTCAGAAAGATCAACTAATAAAATACCATACAATGAATAATGTACACTGGAAGATTCAAACTCTTAACTTCTTGTAAGGCTATTAGCCATTCCTTGAGGCAAAACTTTCTAGCGATATCGCTTCATGGGCTCTCAAAAATTACAAGCATACTCACTGCATGCAAACCTCTCACCTTCACCAGGATATAAAGGAACAGTATAAAAACACTCTTCTAAATCTATAATAATTCTATATGCATTTCCTAGAATGGCAGCTGGAGTAGGCAAGTCAGGCTGTAATGCCCCACAAGTTATAAATCTTAAGTTTGAACTTTGTATTGGATTAATTAAATAACCAGTCCCTTGTAGCAGGCACAGCTATGCCATGGAGGGAAGCAGGCATAATTTTAATTTCTCCAGCATAATCATTATATAACTCCTGGATCATAAACTGTCTCTTGTGAAAGTCCTTGGGTCTGAGGCTGACCTTTCCTCCTCAAGATTGAGGCAAACAATAAAACACATTCTGGAAAACACCTTTGTAGGGGCTGGTTAGAGTGACCATGACAACAGGAATGTCACACCAGCTTCTGCTGAGCCCACTCTGAGCTTTGTCTTAACTCAAATGTGAAAGTTCTTAATTTGGGCCTATTTCCTGAGGCCTGGCCCAAAGATTATTCTTCCTGCACCAAAGACAGATTCCAGGGGAGTGATACTGCTGTCTGTCTATGCCTCTATTTTTTGGACAGTCTTTCCTAAAATGACCTATGTCTCCATACTAGAACATTCCGTATCACCTCAGTGCTGTGAAAGCATAGCTTGGACTGTAGTTAGCATTCTCATAAGCCAGTTGTGTAAAGAGACTCCTGCCTGAGGGTCTCTAAAAACACTACCTGTCCTTTTAGCAGCCTATCTACAATTTCCTGAAGTAGTTCATCAGGACCTTATTTGATCCCAGATAAAACTTACACTGAAATCTCCTTTTCAATCTTCCTCTACCACTGTATCTAATAACTGTAAACTAATAGCTGTAAAAAGTGGCAGCAGGGCTGTACTGTGCTACAGCTGTTTGTAACTGTTTTATTACTCTTGCAATCATCTCCACCTGCTCTATCATCTTCTCAACCATAAACATGAGTAAGTCAAAATTTCTAGAGCTCACGATTGAACTGCCAACTGCAGCCACTGGAACACTGGCAGTTTAACTATATTTTTAAGCAACTGCAGCCACTGTTTAACTATATTTTTGAGTTTCTTTTTGTAATACTAGAGAGTAACCATAATTTTGAGAAACAAAACCAAAATTTTAACAATGCAAACAATCCATTTTCTTTAAAATCAACACTAAATGCATTACTTTCATGTTACAAAGTTGGCTGTCAGTTCTTATACATGAATGCATGATAGTACAGCTTTTAATATCTCTTAAGGAGATATTGTTTTAAATCCTATCTCTATACATCTGGTTTCTGAATGACTCCAATCCTCAGTTACTAGTTTTAAGCCAACTTGCTTTTACCAAGGTTGCAAATTTTTAATCATACCCAATAACTTATAGGGAAATAATCTATAACCAAAACATGAAGAACATTCTTATACTTTTAAAACCAGTCAGAAACAAAAATGAAGTAAATGTATGTCTTATATATTTTATCCAAACAAAATTTTCTTACTTTTTCTAGCTGTAATTTCAAGAGAAAAGCACCTTGTCAACCTGCTGAACCCAATAATCATAGTCACAGAGTTTTCTAGGAGAAACGAACCATCAGCTCCTTACCATAGAAGTCAAAAAAACCTGCCTGCTCCTTTAGGAGCGGCTTTTACATCAGTGAGACCATGGCAGGGCTTCTCCATGCTATGCTACACTCCTAACCACATTTGCAGTGCTCCAAAGACCAACTGAAACTGCTTTTTATTTTTACTTCCTCTCTCTCTCTCTCTCTCTCTCTCTCTCTCTCTCTCTCTCTCTCAACTAGTTAATAACTGAATCAAGTGCTGAACAACCAGCAGATAAAATTTTAACCATTTTTCTTTTAAACATGAAATACGGACCAACATTTAAGCAACGAAACAAATACACAGACAATTGACACACATTGGACAGATTGGAGCTCCAAGGACAGACAATAGACAGAGAAAGCAGAACTGAGGATCTCTCCCATATGAGCCAGAAAAAATGCAGAATGTCTCCTGATTTTTTCCTGCTCCCCGGAGGGCTCTAAAATAGCCTTTTCCTTTTCTTTTGTTAACATGGCCGGAGAGCAGACATCTGCTTTAGCCCTTTCTCTCCTTCATCTTCAACGTTTCTCATCAACAAAACAAAAAAAATTTTTACTAAATCCTTCTTTTTTACCCTGACTCCTCTCTCTCTGAGTGAGGCCTTAAGGGCTTTAATGAATTTCTCTTCCTTAGACAATAATTGGCCCATGTTAATGGGATGGCTATGACTTACCTCACCTCTGAGCTCCTGTGGGCGACGGGGGTCTTTGGAGACTCAATAATGGTTTTTCAGCCGACTTCACACTGTCCAATGAGGGTCCGTACCTCACGCCCCACATTGGGCGCCACCTGACCCAACCCGTGGGTCCAGTTATTCATGGGGGTCGAGGGGGACCTCACCTGAAAAGGAACATGAGCGAGAGAAAGGATGAGACCAAGCAAATGTCATCTTGTCAAGGTCTGCTTTAATGAGGAAGCAGCTTACAAGATATACTCTAGGCAAAGGAGGAAGGGAAACAGAACAGGATGGAGACTCTATCAACTATCGATAGATAAGGTCAGTCATCCTGCGGAGCACTCTGCGGTTTTTCCCAGGATGTCCGGGGCAACAGTTCTCTAAGAACAGGAAATTCTTTTTTAGCTGAAGGTCAGATTCTCCCAAAAGAGACAGTTTCTCATAAAGGCAATTTTAGGCTACTTTGTTAGCTGGGATGGTGGTCCAGGGTCCCCAACAGTGAAATTGAGCTTTCAGAATCAAAATGAGCTTGGGACACTCAGTGTGGATATGAACACTCTTTGGCTTTATCAACATGAAACATGTTAATTTACAGTTATAATGTTGTGGTCGTGGTTTCAGCTGGTATTCACAACCAGTTTATGATTATATAGTTATAGGCTTTAGCTGGTAAAATTGCCAAAATACATTGCCTAACTTGTTGACTTATCTAAGTATATGAGTAAAAATCACAGCTGTGGTACCGCAAAGTTTTCATCAGTTTCTTGACAGCAATTAATTTTTAGGAGACAGGTCATTTGCATATATAAATCAAAGCAATCTCTTGAAAGCAATTTAATTTAAATTGATTTAAAAATAAAAAAATTTCTAGTGCAATCTCTCAATGAAACAGAACTTTCCATGTTCTTTTTCCAAGTGAGGGCCAGGCAAGCATGTGTCACAATGTTGGAGGCTCAGGCGCTGAAATTCAGTTCTCTGTTGCTTACACACCAAGGTAAACTCTTTGTTATTACATTTCCCTTTATTTTCTCAATCCCTTTATAAATATCCTAGATGCTCAGAAAAAGCCAACTATTCATCATGACTAATGTTTTCTACTTTTCATGTTCTAGGAAGTTCTCTAGTAAATTACTTTTGAATTTATCCAATTTATATTTCAGCTGGTGCATTATAGATCTGATGTTTTTAATGGCCCCATATATGGTCAGATAGTTTTTCATCAAAAGCAAACATTTATTGTCTTAGGATTTACTTAAAGGGATTGGTGAGTTAGCTCAGTAATAGAGCACTTGCCCAGATAATACAAGGCCCTAGGTTCAGTCTCCAGCAGTTGGAAAAAAAAGGGTTCTGGAGATCTTTTGTTATGGAAATTAGATCTCCCAACATTACCTATATTTGAAATTAAGCTAAGATATCTGAGACATTTAACTGTAATTACTTTTAAAATAATAAGCCCATTATATGTTAATGCAAATAAATTAATTTTCTGGAAAATAGTATTGTCCCAAATTTAAGAAAAAAATAGGTTAAAAAGAGGAATTGTTCAATGTTTTGTTAACTGCTTTAATATCTAGCTCAGTGGAAGACAGATTATATATATATATATATATATATATATATATATATATATATATACTTCATTCCATCTCTTTTAGCTTCTCACTATAACTTCGGGAGAACTGAGAATGAAAAGGGCAGGGATATCAGTCTTGTCAAAATGGTTTTGACTTGAGAGGGAACAGGGCTAACTAGAGCCTTCAGTTACAGTTTTGAAAACCCACTAGTATGTACCATGGTAAAAAGTTACCACATGGCTAAAGGATAGGATAATGCTGAATTGTGCAGTCCTGAAAGACAGTATCCCAGGAATGTGTGTGTGTGTGTGTGTGTGTGTGTGTGTGTATTTGTTACTTGTTTGTGGGCAATGGGGTTTTATTTTGTTTGTTTGTTTTCTGAATCAGGGTCTCACTCATTAGGTGGCCCTGGCTTGCCTGGAACTCTATATGTAGACCAAGCTAGTTCCAACTCACAGAAATTTGTCTGGCTTGGTATACCTAGTACTGGGATTAAAGACATGATGCACATGTTCAATTAATTTTATCTTTTTAGTTTCATAAAGTTTAAGACACTTTCTTTAGTGAAAAAGTCACTATAATATAAATTGTGTAAGAGAAAAATAATAATGAATGAATGACAATTAGGAGATGTCTGATTTAATTCTCCTCAAATCAAAGAAATCAAGGTATAAACTGATTTGCTGATAGCTAATCAGAGACTCAAACTTCTTTATTCTCAACCCTGAGCTCTTTCTATGATGGACAGAAGAATGGATGTTTAGAGTCTAGCACTGATTATTTTCATATTAGGATTTGTCTCTGAAGCCAGAAAACCTGAGGCTTAAGCCCCAGCACCATTCTAACCCAACTGTATAAGCTTTATATCTATCACCCTTGATTTCTTCATTTGTAAAGTTGGCACAATACCTGTTTCATCAACTTCACATTTTGTTTTATTAAGTAAGGTATTTTGACTGGTTAAAACATGATCAGAACCTTCAATGGGCAGAGCTGTTTTTACTAACTGGAGTTAGTCTGATTGAACTGCAGAGCACTCGGAGCAAAGAATCTTTCAACCAAGGTTTGGCTGTGGTGTGTGTGTGTGTGTGTGTGTGTGTGTGTGTGTGTGTGTGTGTATGCACTGTATCTGCCATTTGGATTTTTCCTTAATGAAAGTTTGGAAGTTACTGCATTTCTCTTGGGAAGCCTAACAAGCTTCTGGTTGGAAGGAAAGGAGGCAAAGTGATAAATGAGAAACTTTTGCTGCCAATGATTAAAATAGCTGAAGAATTCTGTCCTTTGGTGTCTATGATGCAAAGCCAAGTGAGAGCCTTTGAGAGCCTAGGAGCACTTCTGGTAATCCTTGTTTGTTGTGGAAACTGGCTGGATCCAAGTGGGGAGAATTAAATCCTTAAAAGCAAATATATTGGCAAGGCTATATATGAACTCTTCCCAGCTTTAATCCTAAGATTCCCACTGAGGACAGATGAGTCAGCTGACAGTAGCTGGGAAGAGAAGAAATTGAAACAACAAAGAAAGAAAAGAGAACAGAAAATCATTTCTCAGAGCCCCTGGGAGAAAGAGACTCCTCAGGGTTTGATTTAACCAGATGCAATGGTAACAGAAATATTGACCTTTTGTTCTTTAGAATTCTTGCAGCACTAAGATTTTGGCTTTCAGTTGTCAGTATTAAGAGCAACTAAACAAAGTAAGTACATTAGTAGGTGCTTAAGTGTTGTAAGAAATGATCCTTTGTTTCTTTAAGTGTTGAAAATTTCTACCTGATTGGGTGGCATGCAAGGTTCCTAAGTGGGAGGTATAATTTTGAATTTTTTCTTAGCTCTTTCCCCTAAGATTTAGGATTGACTATGCTTTGATATTTTATTCAGTGTGGAATGACCTTTAAGTTCCAGCTGCTACTGAGTCAGGACGCCTGAGGAAATATGTAAGGAGCCATTAAAACCCAACAGTGAAGTCATATATTGTAAAGATGGGGAAACTGGGGGAGGGAGAGAGAGAGACAGAGAGAGAGAGAAAGAGAGAGAGAGAGAGAGAGAGAGAGAGAGCAATTTCTTCAATATTTTGGTGCCAGATTGTTTTCAAGCAATGCTTACCTGCTGCCATGCCAAAATAAATAAGCAAACAACAGAAGAAATTCCAGAAAACAGACTTGTGTCTAAGAATATTGTCCACATGATAGTGTCAACTTCTGGTTATCTGTAATTTGAAATGTTGCTGATATTTACTTTTTTAAAACAAAGAACTTACTTTTGGGTATTTTGTGGAGGGTGACTCTATGGGACAGGTTGATGCAAAGGAAGACTTTTAGGATCACTAACTTACCCCAGACTACTTGCAATGAAAGGAATTAACCATCATACCAGCTTATTTTGAATGCCTTGCTGACTATAAGCTTTTTGAAAGTCTATTTTCTATTAACCCTGCACAGACTTTGGAGTAGATAGAATAGTTTTCATTACCATTGCTTTTAGAAGGCCATGTTCGCTCAGAGCAGTGGAGCAGAGATCCATCAAGTTGCTGTGGGACTAGGTACATCCTTTCCCACTGAGGCCAGACAAGGCTGTCCATTAGGGGTGTGGAATCCACAGGCAGGCAGGCAGCAGACTCAGAAATATCCCCTGCTCCAGTTGTTGGGGAACCCTCATGAAGACCAAGATGCTCATCTACTACATATGTGGAAGGGATCTAGGTCCAGGCTGTGCTCATTCTTTGGTTGGTGATTCAGCCCCTAGGAGCCCCCAAGGGTCTAGATTAGTTGGCTCTGTTGGTCTTTCTGTGGAGTCTCTGTCCTCTTCCGGTTCCTCAATCTTTCCCCCAACTCTTGAGCAACTCCTAATGTTTGGGTGTGAGTCTGTGCATCTCTTTCCATTGGTTGCTGGGTGGAGCCTCTCAGAGGACAGTTATGAAAGGTTCCTGTCTGCAAACATAACAGAGTATCATTAATAGTGTTAGGGACTGGTTCTTGCCCATGAAATAGGTCTCAATTTGGGGCAGTCATTGGTTGGCCATTCCCTAAGTCTCTACTCTATATTTGTTCCTAAACATCTTGTAGGCAAGACACATTTTGGGTTGAAGTCTTTGTATGTGGGTTGCTGTCCTTATCCTTACAGTGGGAGCCTGACTGACTACAGAAAGTGAGCACTTCAGGATCCATATTCCTCACTTCTTGAAATCTCAGCTAGAGTCTCCCCATACACCTTCTGGGACCTCTCCCCATCCCAGATCTCTGGCATGTCTTAGAGATTGCCCCAACCCTCCACCGCCATTCTCCCTTCTCTCTCTCTTTCCTGCTCTCCCTATGGATGATCTCCCCTGCCCATCCCCTTTTCCACCAATTCCCTCCTTCCACCAACCTCTGGTATCTATTTTATTTCCCTTGTGAGAAAGATTCAGCCATCCTCCCTTGGGCGCTCCTTGTTATTTGGCATCTTTGGGTCTGTTGATTATAGCTGGTTATCCTGTACTTTATGGCTAATATTCACTTATAAGTGAGTCCATACTATATCCTTTTGGATCTGGGCTACCTCACACAGGATATTTTCTAATTCCATCCATTTGCCTATGAAATTCATGATGTCCCTGCTTTTAATAGCTAAGTAGTATTCTATTGTATACATTGGAATACATTTTTTGTATCCATTCCTCAGTTGCATTTCCAATAAAATCTGGGACAAGACAAGGCTGTCCACTCTCCCAATATCTCTTCAATATAGTACTTGAAGTTCTAGCTAAAGCAATAAAGAGATCAAGGGGATACAAATTGTAAAGAAAGAAGTCAAAGTATCGCTATTTGACTGTTAGGATAGTATACATAAGTGACCTCAAAACTTCTACTGGAGAACTCCTACAGCTGATAAACACCTACAACAAAGTGCCTAGATACAAAATTAATTCAAAAGATCATAAACCCTCCTCTACACAAGGGATAAATGGGCCGAGAAAGAAGTTAGGGAAACAGTACTCTTCACAATAGCCACAGATAACATAAAATACCTTGGTGTAACTCTAATCAAGCAAGTGAAAGACCTGTATGAGAAGAAACTTCAAATCTCTGAAGAAAGAAACTGAGAAAAATATCAAAAAGGCAAGATGGAAGTCTTGCCTTTTAAAATGATTGGAAGGTCTACACAGGGTGCCTGCAGACTGCCCAGAGGAGCTCTAAGGAAGGGGCCCTCCTCTTCCTTCCCTATTGTCAGATGCAACTGCTTCCTCCAGGAAGGTGTCAACATAGCTCTGGTTAACATAGGTATCTGATTTTAAAAAGCAAGCAAGCAAACAAACAAACAAAAACTTTTAAGCATTTCTGCTTCAAGATGGTGAAAAATTTGAGCTTGCTTTGTGGGGAGGTCTTTTGGTTCTCACTCTGGCAAGGCTAAATGAAAGAGACACAAGAGGTCAGCTTTTAATCAGAGCTGAGAGAAAGTTTTGGGCTTTTTTTCTGCTTCCATCCTCCTAGATCCAGACAGGCTCCATTTGTCCTCCAGGTCTGTCGTTTCTCACCCTTACTCAGAATGAGGAATGCGGAGAAAGAAGCTGCGCTGGGTATTTTTATGGAGTCAGAATTTGGCCTTATCAGCGCGAGCTCTTCAGAAATGCCCACCCCCCTCTGGTGGTGTCATCAAATGAGGCCAATTCAGTCCATGGAATGTGACAGACCGAGCAATGATGATTGATACTGACAGCGAAGCTTTCATGTAGCAATATCCCGGGCCACCGACTGTGCAGCAAAGAGAAAGAACTCTCTGGAATTCACAACATTCCCCCTCCAATTAATCCCTAGCTACCCTGCTGCGTGTGAATGGCCAGTGCTGGGGATTGGTGGCTGTGATGCTGAGGATTTGCAGATTCTTTTGAGCACCCCCGAGGAGAGGTGATATGGAGAGCTATAATCAGCTTGCCTGGCTGAGGGGTAGGATGAATTGCCTCGCAGAGTCTGGCTTTACTATTTGTACACTTTTAGGCACCTCAGAAACGCGGTTTGCAGACAAAAATCTGTGGCTAAGAGTCCTCTACTCCTAAGCTATTGAGGGCCAGGATTGTCTCTTCTATTAGTTTAGGATTGTGCCTTGTCTTAAAAAGGAGAGTCCAGATCCAGAAGGGACTGGAGCCCTGACTGTCCCTGAGTCAAGTAGGCTTTTGACTGGCTTTTCTGGCCACCAACTCTCCCTTCTCCTCAAGCCACACCTTCACTCCAAAAGAATTGGTAGTGAGAAACTTTTGCCTTGGAATAACTGAGATTCCAGACTAAGTTCACTGTTTCCCCAAATGGTATGTTTCTCTCATACTGGCAATCAATCATGAACTTTGTTGTGGATCACAGTGGGCCTCCTCCCCTGTTGCTTGATTAAGGTTCTCTTGCTGCTCTATAGCCAACATAGAGCTCAAACAAAAATTAATACTTGTTGACCATGTAATATATGCCAGGTGCTAAGAGCTTCTCTGCATTGCCACTTTTAAATTCTCACACAGCTTCTCCAGAGTAGTTGCACAGCATTAAGTTGGAGGTTTAGTAGATAGCTACATTGACCAGCAGTAGTAAATGAGTAGGTAGAGTCAGAATCTTCTCTCCTGTTTACCATCTTCTGCTTATAATGAACTTCTGGTGCTATACAGATTGACTCCTCCATTCTCCACATGTTGTTTGAGAGCCAAAAAGTGTCACTTTCCTGCTTAAAACCTTCCCATGTTTCCATAGAACCTAAGAGAAAATTAAAGGCTTTCAGCTCACCACACAGGCTTTTTGATAACTGGACTACAGGAGAGAACTGTAGTTCTCTGTCCTAGACTATAACAAAGGAATATGAATTTCATCCTTGATATAATTGGCAACCTTCAGAAAGTTATGAGCAGAGGAGTGGTGTGATCTGATAACTGGAGAGAATACTATATGTGAAAAAGCAATGGGGCTTCAGCAAAATAACCAGCTCAGAAGTTGCCATATTTCACATGACTAGAGTAGCAGCTGGCCAAAACCAGAGAAGTAGGTGGGTGGTATAGTTTCTGAAGGTAAAACCACACTGAGTACATGCTTTCAGCAAAGAATAAACAAGAGGTTGTTGTTGATCTTAGTAATGTGTGATATAATTCTTAGCTTAGATGCAAAATTAAAGATAATCTAGTTTGGAAGAAAGAGAATATTATTTTGGATATTTAAAGTTTGGAACACTTGATGTTGGAAGATGGTCAGGGTTGTCAATGGAGTTATGTGAGACAGAATAGTGGACTTAGGACCACTTTTTTTTTTTTTATAGCATTAACCAACTATTTATTTGTATGTGCATCAAGTCATATTTCGTTATACTTTACATCAATATTTTTCTTCCCCAAATTAGGGTTTACAGTGATTTTTAAGTAAAACAGGCAACTGTGACTCTTCTATGCAGTTTTTCTAAATGTTGAATTGTTTCAAGGAAAAGTAACATATACTAAACGATATCAATAACCATGTATTCATTGATGTGTCTCTCTGTCCGTCTATCTCCTTATTATTCTCTCTACCAATAACCAGAGAAAATAATTTAAGTTCACCTACACATTGGAACAAGATTCTTCTCGTTGTTCTTCTATTTCAAAACTATCAACAATTATGATAGAATAAGTTATTTGAGTTGATAGCACACAGATAATTTATCATTTTAACTGTGTCTTTTCGTTTTTCTGTTTTGACTACATAATATAATGTTAAACAAGTCTGGAAGAATAAAATTTGAATATTTAATATTGTTTTAATGGTATTTTCTTTTTTTAAATTTATTTTTCTCAAATTGTAATTCATTCACACAGGGGTTATAAACACAGAAAGGCAGGATGTGGGGAAGGGAATGACACTGGAGTGTGGGTGATCAGGAGGAATACAGATATCATCAGAACCAGGTATCGACTGGGTGAAGGTTCAGGGGACAAGTCACTGTGACTCTGCCTATGACTCGCTTGTCCTTATCTAAGTTGGTATTGTCTGCCAAGGCTACCTATTTACAAGGTCTATGACTACTCAGGCTTATAAATTTCCACAAAAGCTGCCTGTTTACATTAACTTATAGCCATCTGTTTCGATGTTTTTCCACTGAGACCCAAGACTTGGTGTTAGTATACATGTATGACAAGCCTATTGCTGATTTTAGGCCTATGGCTGATTTTAGGCCTTCAGTGGGTGAGCAGGGCTGCCCCTGACATCTCCTCCCTTCTCTAAGTATAGAAGGGCTGTGGCAATTCTACACTTGTGAAGGTGGGGATAGAGGCCTGACCTCCAGTATTTGAAGGGGACCTTGTAATGGCTCCAGTCCCCCTGTCGTTGTCCAGTGAGGCATGATGGCCATACCCGTTAGGACCACTTTTTAGACCATATAAATAAGTCTAACAGAGGAAGGGTACTTCTATTATGAACTGATGATTTTTATAAGATGAACATAAAATCATTAGATATAATCACAGTCTCAGGTACATTAGACTTAAGGTCAACACATCTGTGTTCAGTTACAGAAGAACTTAAATTTAAATATATAAGTAAGGGGAAATGAGATGGTTCAACAGGTAAAGGTGCTTGCTGCCAAGGCTGATGACAGAACTCACTTAATGAAAGTTGAAGAATGACTACCTCAAGCTATTCTTTGATTTCTATATACACTGCAGCTGTGACATGTGCACTTACTCACTTGCAAGAGTGCACATGTGTGCACACACATGCACATACACTAATAATAATAATATAAAATAAAAGAAATCATGTAATTTAATTTGTTAAAATTTATTTTATTTTTATACATATGAGTACATTGCTTGTATGTATGTATGTATGTATGTATGTATGTATGTATGTATGTATACCATATTTGAGCCTGGTACCTGTAGCAGTCATCAGACCCCCAAGAGTTATTTTGGAGGTACAAATGGTTGTGAGCCATTACATGGGTGCTGGGAACAGAACATGGGTCTTCTGCTAGACCAAGTGCTCTTAACCACTGAACCATATCTCTAGCTCCTTAAAATATTTAAAAAATTTTAAAACATAAAAGTATTATGTAGAAGTTAGATTATTTTTTCTCCCAGCTCCATGCTCCTAGAAATAAGACTCAGATTCAAAATATATTTACAAATACCAGGCTCATCTCTGACTAGATCTAACTTAAAATAACCCATTTATTCTAATCTATATTCTGCTACTTGGCTGGTTACCTGTGCTCAGATACCATGCATCTGTCTCATCACATCTTCCCTGGCAAATCTCCTTCACTTGGCACTACCCCAGAATCCTTTCTGCCTCTCAGATGTTACTCTTCCTATTTCCTGCCTATGCTATGGACCAAAGATTTACTATTGACAGATGCCACATCCATACAAATACAAGGTATTTTCTTTACAACATTATGTATGTATACACACATGTGTTCTATAACGTGTGTGTATGTGTGTGTGTGTATGTGATATGTCTATGTGCATGCCTAGTACTCAAGGAGGGCATCAGACCCTCTAGAACTAGAATTATAGAGGGTTTTGAGCTGCTATTTAGGTGTTAAAATTTCAACCTGAATCCTTTAGAAGAACAGCCACTGGTCTTAACCACCAAGATATCTCTCTAACTTCCTAAAACTTTTTTTAAAGTAAGTAAAATATTGGTGATAAATAACTCTAAAATATGTTTGAAGTTTTTAAAACTTTTAGTTTTGGATTATTTTAGCTTTTTGGAGCACTGACATAATGTGTGTGTGTGTGTGTGTGTGTGTGTGTGTGTGTGTGTGTGTGTGTGTAACACCTCTTGTTGACCTTTAACCAACATCAGTTCAATGTCTTTCTCTTTTTAATGACTTGAGGATCAAACCCAGGGTCTTGAACTTGCTGGGCAAATGCTCTACTACTGGATTATATTCATATTACTAAAAAAATGTTTTTAAAAGTGGAAAGTTTAATAATCCTATTTACACTTAAAACATTTTTCCTCTATTTATTGCTTTCATTTTGTGGTTTGTCTGCATGTATGTATGTATAGCACATGTGTGCCAGGTGTCTGCAGAGGTCAGAAGAGGACATCAGATCCCTTGGGTCTAGAACTACAGGTGGTTGTAAGCCACCATGTAGATGCTAGGAACTGAACCCAAATCCTCTGTAAGTGCAACAAAAACTACACTTAATGGCTGAGTAATCTTTCTAGCTCCTAAAACAAAGTTCTTTTTCTTTCATACCTATACCAGTTTTCTTGGTGTTGGATCTACATTCTCATTCAGTCTAGCAGTTCTTCTTACAGCTGGGATATATTTCTCTAATTCCCTTTCCTTAGCAAAGAGCTTCCATTCCTTTTCTCCTAGTTAAGTATAATGTTAGGATTCATTCTTTTATAAACCATCTTAGAAAACATTAAACATTTCACTTTGTCCCTCCCTCAGTTTGTAGTTAGAATTAAAGGTTAACATCAGCTTTTCCTCTTATATATTCCTCATATATTGGCCTGGTCCAAGAGTGATTAGCATAACTTCCCTAAGCCTTATATTATTCATCTATTAGCTGGGCTAAATTCTTTCATTTAAGTTTGTTGTGGATATAACTTGCATAATACAGGTGCCTTAAAATATTTATCATACAGGAGGTATGTAATACGAGACAACTAATTACTAGTACTACACATTTATCTATTCTTGATGACAAAGATGAAGCTTGGATCACTGATGGCTTCTAGACCTGAAAACTGCTAATGAAAATTATAGCTTATACTGACATGGAGAATAATAAATGTCAAAATCCTAAGTAAACTGAAGGTGGAAGAACTGGTACAGCCCTAAGATAGAATGTATAAAAATGGACTGTGACATAGAACAGAGGATGAGAGACTTGAACATTTACTTTAAAGGAAAAGCCAATACAACTTGATAACAAATTGTGAGGACTCAGAGAGAGAATTTTGATTTTTGGTCTTGGAAACTCAATTTATGCTATCATTTTCAAAGAAAGAGAAGACTGCAGTATAATCTATGAAAAAGTGTGATAACTAGATAATCATATGTTTTACTTTCAAATGTTTAAGTTGGAGATGTCACAGAAATAACCAAGCAGATAGGCCAAGCAGACAGATGGATAAAGAAGAAATTTAGAACTCAGAGAGGGCTAAGTCAATGATAGAAATTTAAATCTTCAGAAAGTAGTTTGTGTTTTTGTTATCCACATAACTATAGAAAAACAATCCTACAAGTCATATGAAAACAGAATAAACCACAGATAACCAAAGTAATCCTAAAGGAAAAAAATGCTGCTGGAGGTATCAAAATATCTGACCTCAAACTATACTAAAGAGCCATTATGACACAATGTCATGGTACTGGTACAGAAACAAACATGGAGATCAGTGAATCAAAGCACAGAACCAAAAATTAAACCCACATCACTATTATTACCTAATTATGGACAAAGATGTTGTAGCGTTTGGTTATAATTATCAATTTAGAATCACTCAGAAACAGAGTCAAAAGGATGAATTGTCTATAGTAGGTTAGCCTATGCTTATGTTTGTAGAGTATTATCTTGGTCCTTTAATGGAACTAGGAAGACTTGCCCATGTTGGGTGGCACTATTTCCAAGGAAGGGAATTCTGAACTTCGTAAGAATAGTAGAAGTGAGGTAAGCAGTAGAATGAGTATGTTAGGTCACTGCTTTCTGTTCTTAGCTATGGATGTAATGTAATCAATTCTCTCAAGCTCTTGCTACTGTGAGTTCTTGATACAATGGACTATGGCCTGGGATTGTGAAACAAATGAGTCCTTTCTCCCCTAAAGTGGGTTCTGCTAGGATATTTTATTGAAGCAACTGAAAATGAAACTAAAATAGGTGTTAAAAATTCACTGAATGAAAGACATCCAAATTAACAACAGGTGCTGGCAAAACAGAATATCCATGTGCAAAAAAAAAAATGAAATTAGTTCCATGTTCTCACTCTGCTCAAAAATCAATTCAAAATGGATCAATAGCCTTAATTTAAACCTGAAATGATGAAACTGTTAGGGAAAAATACCTTAACATATATGTAAGCACTTTCTGTAATCACATATTCTACCAGTAGGACTTTAACAGTACAGTAAATAACTCCTCCTACAAACCTAGCAATTGGGACTTTGTAAATTTAAGCTTCTGTATAAGAAAAAAAAAAAACTATCAGCAGAGAAAATAGACATCCTATACAATGGGAAGAACATCTTTGCCAACTGTAATTAGACAGAGTAGTTTGAATGTGAAAGGCCCTGATAGGTTGATATGTTTGAATACTCTGGTGGAACTATTTGGGAAGGGAAGGTGTGACCTTGTTGAAGGAGATGTCTCACTGAAGGCAGACTTTGAGGTTTAAAAAGACTCACTGCAATTCCAGTGACTTCTGCTTATGGACCAAGATGTGAGTGCTCAGCTGCTGTTCTAGCCACCTTTTGCCATGCCTTTACTCCACCATCATAGATTCTAATCCTCTGTAACCATAAGCCCAATTAAATGATATCTGTTTTAAGTTTTCTTGGTCATGGTGTCTTATCACAACAATAGAAAGAAAACAAATACAGGGGGATTTATAGCTAGAATACATTATAAAAATGTGCTATTAATAAACAAGCTAATGTACTGAACAGTTGGCTGTTAAAGTAAGATGAAATAATACTCAAAACAATGCTCAACTGTGGTAGGGCATTTCCCCTTTCTGCCACTGGCCTGGGAGAAGGCAGGACAAAGTTTAGAATGGAGAGTCCACAGTCCATGTTTTCCTTCAAGGCATCAGATGCTACTACGCACTACCAGACCAGAAGGGGAAAGTGGAGTCTGGGATGAAGACTGTGGTTTCCTGTCTTCTCTCTGGGTACCCTAGCACCACATATACTGCCTGGAGAGGAAACCAGGGACAGGGGTCTGAAGTCCACATTTTCCCTCAGGGCATCTACTCACCAGTCAGGTAGGGGAAAGTCAAGCCTGAGATAAGCATGACCCAGTCTAATTGGGAGTGAGTGCTGAGTACTGGAGGGGTGGGAGAAGAGAAAAGCCTTCTTTGGGTATCTTAAGCATAGCTCTTTCAGGCAAAGGCCTTCCCTGTGGTTTTCTTTAATGAAGCAGCTCTCTGAGACAAACCTTGCTTGTTCATATTGCTTTATTGGGAGTGGATGTTGGTACATATGCTTTATTGGGGTGAACCAAAGATTATATACCTCTTGGGGGAAGGGCATGTGAGTATCCAGGAAGGGAAGGTCATTGGCTGAAGTCTAAGATTATCTAGATACCTCGTTAGCATATTGAAGACCTCCAGGTGCTATGCTATGTAACTGAATGTCCATGGTCCTCTCAGTTGGGTATTGGGTTCCAGATATGTTCTAGATATGTTCCAGAACAGGTACAGAGACAGGTATGGAGTGACTCTACTCCTACTGTTCTCAAATCTATGATATTCCCAGAGTTTGAACTCACTCAGTCTCACCAATTCTTTTCCTGTCTGGTGGCACAGCCCACTTGCCCTATATCTTTAGCCAGCAGAGAAATGCAAATTAAGGTTATTTTAGATTCCTTAAAGACTAGTGAAGATGTGGGCAAAGAGGTATCCATATTTATTGCTACTGGGCTATAAAATGGTGTAGTCATAGAAATTAGTAGAGATATTTTTTCAGACATTACACTACTCCTGGGAATATGCAAAGGATTTTATATCCTACCACTGAGAGGTTTTCAATCCAAGTCTGTGTATGATCGATCATCTTAAGTGACTTTAAGTCATATCCATGACTTTCATATGTGTGTATTTATGTGGGAGTGACTATGGGCATAGATTGTGGAACTTGAAAGGGGTTCATGTGACAGGAAAAAGAGCTCAGAGAAAAAGGGATAGAGCATACAGCTCTCTCTCTCTCTCTCTCTCTCTCTCTCTCTCTTTCTCTCTTTCTCTCTCGTGTGTGTGTGTGTGTGTGTGCATGACAGATAGATAGATAGATAGATAGATAGATAGATAGATAGATAGAGAGAGAGAGAGAGAGAGAGAGAGAGATTTTCATCCAAAGTGAAAGGTATAAGAAGAAGATAAAGAAAAGACCCAGAATTTGGACATTGGGGACTTCATAATGAAGATTGTAGGGAAAAAGAAGTGAGCAAAAGAAACCAAAACCAATGGCCAAGGTTAAGAACATTCAATGAATGACACCAGAGAATTCAAATACTTCAATTACCAAGGAGGGGTATGAGTACTAGAACAAAGAAGCAGTTTCCACTGTGTCAAAGCCTGCAAATAATCTGTCAGCAAATCCCAAATCATTTTGTATGATAGTCAACAGGAACCATATGGGCAAGAGTGACCTCAAAGAAATTTGAGTGTCTATTCATCAACATTTGTGAGTATTAGTTTCATTCTTTGTAAAGCAAGGAAAACTGTTGTGTGACAGACTTTTCCTGGGGAGGCCCAGAATACACACACACACACACACACACACACACACACACACACACACACACACACACCTGTTTATATTCATATCAAAAAAGGAACCCATGACATTGTACTAAAATTCAACTTGGTGAACCAATGAGATTTTAGGGTTGCTAAACAGGAATATGATGAAAGTTTACCTATAGGAGCAAGAATGACTCAAAAGCAACTGCATCATCAAAAAAACAGTTACGTGAATGACCACTCACAAAATTTGCCACTCTGAAGGTCTTTATACAGCTTTCAGCCAGCTGGAGAATCTGAGAATCCTTCCTCTCTACGGCTTGACTGGTCAGTCTCTTCCCAGAACAGTTCTTTACTCCCTTTTGTACTACTAGGGAAGGTTCATGGAGAATCTTCCAATTTTGCTTTATTTTTTTCCTCCCAACTTTTGACTTTTTGTTTACCTCTGGAGTCTCATAAGCTTTTCTCTCTTGGAGTGAATATTTCCATTTGGAAGAAACTACTACACAGCACATAAGGATTTATTTGTACACATTGGATAAGATATTTTTCCACCAAAAGCAAAAGGGAAATGTGTCTATTTTTTCAGGTTTAATGAAGAAAAGACATAAAGTGAGATATGAGGAGAGCAAGTGGGGACATAAACCCATGGTAATAAACTGAGTAGCACTGAAAAGTATTTGTTCATTTTCATTCTTCTTTGTGCCTCTGTGTCAAGAATTAAGCTGTTATTTTCCTCCAGGAATAGAGAGTATCTTTGACATGAAGATTTCTACATCCAGCAAAGGCCAGCAGAATATTACGTCCTATTGCAGGAGGGAAGAAAGAGAGAAAGGCTAGTGAGCATCTCACTTTTGCTGTTTTCTTAAACATTTAATATCGTATTTGGGCATAGTGTATCTTGAATCTCATAATCAAAATCCGATAAAAAGGACATATTTGAAACAGAAGGCTTTAGTGGGTGGAACCTGTTTCTTCTAGCTGCAGTTAAATCTTGAAAGAGAACCCACATCTAGTCTTCCTGGGAGAAAAGCAGCCAACATTTAGGGTGAACAGTAGCACACTTGGCTTGTCTAGGACCCATAACTAGTTTCAGATCATTTTAGAATTCAGTGTCTGCTTTCAAAACCCTTCAACAGATGAGATCCTGCCATTTGCTGTTTTGCAGGTTATCCCTGTGGCAAAATGGGGGAGAGGCATCAAGTCCCAGCAAAATCCTGGCTTTCTTCTTCAGAGCCTTCTCCAATCCTTTCTAGTACATGCTGTGATGATCATGGAGGCTCAGGGAATTTCATTTTTAGGTTTGTTCTGTCCCAAATAGATTCTCTGCAGTGACTCTTCCTTCCCTTCCAGGTTTCTAGGGCAGTTGAGCCTAGAATATTGAAGGAATGATGCTGGTTCTAACAGCCTAAGTAATACAGATCTTCATCTGCTTAGTTTTACTTCATAGTTTGCTTTTCTGATAAGGAAAGTGCCTTTTTATTTCCATCAGTTCCTAAACAAGTAGGGGTTTCTATCTGCTTCTCACTTTAGGTTAGAGGACAAGACTGTCACGAAAATTGTTTTATTAGGCCAACTAGTCTTCTATTTCTTAATGCTCATGGTATTTTTAGTGCTGTAATTTGACAGGATTTATATAGCAGTCTCTACTGATTAGTTAGAAATATGTAGAAAATGCTCTCTCTTTTTTTTTTTCAAGTTTGTGTGTGTGTGTGTGTGTGTGTGTCCCCTTGGTTGCTCAGCAACACTTTTGCTTTTTGGCACAAATATTAAGTGTATACAATGACTCTTAGTTGTAGGACAGACTGTGAACAATGTTCTCAAGTTTTCCAGTAAGCTACCTGCTCATTTGTGATACAGTCTTTTCAAGTTCTTGGAGGGTTTACTCTGCCCTGCAGAAGCATTCTATGATCACACTGTGATACTGGCACATTCTCAAGCATCAAATAGGGATCTTATTCCAAGGAAGTGGTGCACAGAATACACCACTGATAAATCAAATGATGTGCTGGTGGACAGGGTTGCTAAGGGACACATAAAAAACGAAACTAATGTCATAAGCAGATCTTGTGAGATCTCACAGTGGAAGTAATTATAACTGACCCCTTACTGAGCAGGTTACCTCAAGGGATGGTGCTATACTGATGACTCAAAATCAGCTTTTTCAGATGAAAAAATAGTCTCTCATGTCTCCTCAAGTTCATGTCTTGATGAGAGGAAGTTTGCATTGCTAAGTCATCCAGCATCTTCATTCCTGATACTTCATTCATGACTATTGTATTACTGAGTTATTTTGTTTTGTCATGGCTAAGAAAAGAAACAACTGAAGCCCACAGTCATTATATCCTCTTAATTATTCAGTACTGTTTCTGTGAGATATGCTGCAGTGAGAATAAAACAGAGACACAAAAATCTTCCCACTTTTTACTGAACCCTGCATAAAATAACTTATATATCTCTGCAAACTAATTCCTGTCCTTGAGCTTCTAGTGATGTTGTTTCCAGGATCCCAAGCTCTCAAGCAAATCACTTTCTAACTTATATGAGTCAGTAGAGATTGATATCTCAAGCAACATCTTATTTTATTCAAATTGAATAACTGATAGTACTGTTAGCAGTTCTTTCCACTGGCAGAATTTTTTTTTTTTTATCATCACTGTCCTTTAGACATACCCTTATTCGAGCTTTTAAAGATAATTATCTATGGTTTTTTTTTTTTTTTAGTCTGTCCAAGTATACTTTTGGAAATGGTGAAGCAACTTCAAATTCTTTCTTTTTCTTACAGTTGATTATCGGAAATTCCCTTATAAACTTAAACTTGAGGTTTACGTTTGGTATTAGCATAATTAGTGTGGTGTGGCTGGTAACTTTGGAATCTGAGCTGTTTGAAATTTTTTCAGTGCTAAACACTGACTATAAGGCCTCATGCATGTGGTGCCAGGGTACCCAGAGAGGAGACAGGGAACCACAGCCTTCATCCCAGACTCCACTTACCCCTTCTGGTCTGGTAGTGCACAGTAGCATCTGATGCCCTGAAGGGAAACATGGGCTGTGTACTCTCCATTCTAAACTTTGTCCTGCCTTCTCCCAGGCCACTGGCAGAAAGAGAAAATGCCCTACCACAGCTGAACTGACTTCTCTTTTAGTTTCAGAGGATTAAGAAAGCATGCTTAATTATTATGATGCTTCACCCAGGGAATGACACTATTAGGAGGTGTGGTCCTGTTGGAGTAGGTGTGTCACTGTGGGTGTAGGTTTTAAGGCCTTCATCTAGCTGTCTGGAAGGCAGTATTCTGCTAGTAGCCTTCAGAAGAAAATGTAGAACTCTCAGCTCCTGCACCATGTCTGTCTGGACACTGCCATGCTCCCACCTTGATGATAATGGACTGAATCTCTGAACCTGTAAGCCAACCCAATTAAATATTGTCCTTATAAGAGTTGCCTTGATCATAGTGTCTGTTCAAAGCAGTGAAACCCTAAGACAGAAGTTAGTAGCAGGAACTGGGGTATTGCTGTGATAGATCTGACCATACTTTTGTTTGGAAGACTGTATATTTTGGGACTTTGGATTTGGAAAGCAGTGGAATGTTTTAAATGGAGCTTAGTGGCTACCCTAGTAGGAATATGAAAGACTTACTAAGAGTGATTTGAATTATGAGGACCTGGCACAAGAGGTTTCAGTGGAGAATTTCAATATGTGGCCTAGAGACTTTTTTTTTTTTGTGTGTGGTATTTTGGTGAAGAATGTGGCTATTTTTTGCCCTTGCCTGAAGAGTCTGCCTGAGGCTAAGGTAAAGAGACTCAGATTAATTGTACTGACAAAGGAAGTCTCAGAAATGCCCATCATAGACTTAGTTCTCTGGTTAAGTGTAAGAAAGAACATTTTAAACAAGCATACCAAGCTGAGAAAGGAAAAATATAAAATATATGGTTCTAGTATTAAAGGGGCACCAGGAAGTGAAATGGAGCTGAATCCTGTGTTCAAGAATATTAAATTGAAATAAGAGAGTAGTAACCTTGGGGCCAGATCTCACCCAGCTAAATTTAGGTCCAGGTATGGTAGTACAAGCCTTTCAACCCAGGAACCAAAGACAAGCAGATCTCTTGAGTTAAAGGCTAGCCTAGAACAGAGCAAGTTCTAGGTGAAGAAAAACTTAAATCCAGGCTTGGTGGGCCATAACTTAAATCTCAGTGTTTAGGAGACAGGCATGGAGATCTCTGAGTTTAAAGTCAGTCTATGGAGCAACTTCCAAGACAGCAAAGTGTAGGCAGTGAAGGAATTGGAAAACAGAAAGCTGGTGATAATTTAATAGAACAAGTGGGCAAGGTTCTAGCCCCAGCAAGCAGCAGAACTCAGCAGCTTTGGCCACATGGCTCTGACTTTAGAGTCCAGAATAGCAGGGACTACAGGGACAATTGATGCTGGTTAGCTGGAGCAAAGAAATTAGTGGTGATTAAGAAGAGACCAGCACCATTGAAGTGAAATAGTCTGGGAAGTGTTTTCTGAAAACACAAAGAAGTTGTGTTCCAGAGATAGCCAAGGTTGTACCTTGTGCTGCAACTGTACTTGGTAATGTGTAAAGGTCATCCAGGTGGTATGGGTTTTGAAGACATGAAGGGGTCATGAAGAGCAGCTGAGGCTAGGTACTGTGAGAGGCTATGGAAGGCTATTGGTGAAGGTGCAGCCTTAGTTGCAGTTGATAGCCCAGGACTGAGGGGGTAATGCAAAGGAGTTGAAGCTTGGGACCATGAAGAGAGCCTATGAGAGGCTATTGGTGAAGCCTAGTTGCAACAGATGACCCCAGTGTATTGGAGATGCCAGTACCATGGGGATGATCACCAAGAACAGCAGTGGCAGTGGAGTGGATCAACCTGAGCTTAGAATGCTAAAAAGGACAGAGCTGAACACCAGCCCTTTGGAGGAGCCCAGAAGATCATGTGTGGATCCCAGACATTAAAATAAGAAGCTGTAACATTGAAGTTGCTTTGGAGACCTCAAGGTGTTTGAGATGCCAGAGCCATGGGCTATCTGCTGAGGAAAAGCTGCTAAACAGTGAGTAGAACCAGCACAGGAGAAAGAAGTTTGTTGTAGTCAACAAAGATGAAAAAGGACTTTGAAATCTGAAGACTGCTTTGACATTAGCTGTGGAGATGCAGAGTTTGGAGTTTGCCCAGCTGGTTTTCTGTCTTGCTTTGGGGGTTACAGTTAAGTGATTAGATGAATCTCAGAAGAGACTTTGAAGTTTGGACTTTTAACATTGTTGAGACTGCTATAGATTTTAGGAACTTTTAAAGTTGCACTAAATATATTTTGCATTATGCTATGTTTAGGTATGGTCCCCATAGCCTCGTATATTTGGACAAGTCTATAGAGCAGAATGTGATGGTTTATATATGCTTGGTCCAGGGAGTGGCACTATTAGAAGGTGTGGCCCTGTTGGAGTAGGTGTGTCACTGTGGGTGTGGGCTTTAAGGCCTTCATCCTAGTTGCCTGGAAGGTAGAATTCTGCTAGCAACTTTCAGATGAAGATATAGAACTCTCAGTTCCTGCACCATGCCTGTCTGGACACTGCCATGCTCTCACCTTGATGATAATGGACTGAACCTCTGAACCTGTAAGCCAGCCCAATTAAATGTTGTTTTTATAAGAGTTGCCTTGGTCATGGTGTCTGTTCAAAGCAGTAAAACTAAACTTACCTAACTAAGACAATTAGCTTAGCTTCCTTCCTCCTCTCTCTCTCTCCCCTCTTCATTTTTTTTGTTCCAGACTAACTTCAAACTTATAGCCTTGAATGACCTTAAGCTTCTTTTCGTTTATTTATTCATTTGGGGAACAAAGTCTCTTAAAGCTTAGACTGATCTTGAACTTCTGATCCTCTTCTCTCAAGTGCTGGGATTACAGGCCTGTAACACCATGCTTGGCTTATTAGGTGTTGGGACTCAAATGTAAGGCTTCTTGCATGTTAGACAACTTAGCCATATCTAGAGTCCTTATTTTCTTTTTAAAGAAATATTTTATGATGCTCAGAAACATTATATATATCCAGAGAAGGAGTGCTAACTTGAGTTTTGTGGCAATAGCAGAATGTCTCTGAATATAGCATCTTATTATGTAAGAATCATGGACCTTTGTACAAACAGAATTCAGCCAAATAATAGTTGAAACATGAGTGGACAGGAAAATACTCTTGTCCTTAATAATAATACTAGCAGACATGCAAGGTTTTCTGCATATGGGAATGAGAAGCTCTTATGATAAGATTATTATATATTAATAAACATTTACTTATGGAGCTAATGTTATATAGCTGCTGTTTTAAAAGGGGCTTTTTCAATGAAAAGTTTCCAGGATAAAAGCAAATTAAACCTGATAAGTACCCAGCATTGCATGGAAGTGTGTCAGTTGCTTTTCCTTTGTGAAACAGCAAGTGTTTGGTCTGATCCATTCTGACTAGAAAGAATGGAAGGGGACTCTAGTGTGTCTGATGTCCTAGACAAGATAACAAATGCTTTTAAAGAAAGAGAAGACTTTGAAGTAGGAATTTCATTGTCCCTACTCAATCTACTGAAGAACTTTTGCTAAACTGAAGCATGTGTATCCTAGGGCTTCTTTTGTGACTCCTCCCAATCACTGCAGGTTATTTACCTCCTTTTCACTCAAAAATAAAAAAGAACAGGAGGTTAGAAACACACACACACACACACACACACACACACACACACACACACACACCCCAAATCATACACAGGCTTGTTTCTCTTAACCTTATTTGCTTCAGGATTGCTGTATTGAAGGACAATTTTTAAATATTTCAGAGGTGAGTGAAGTCCCTATCTAAACTTTTATTGATTTTTATCCTTTTTATCAGTTTTATTGGTTGCAATATCTCTTCATTCTTCTCACCAAATACTTGAATATGTAGGCCAAATTTTTTGAGACTGACCTCATTTCATGTACTGCAACTGTTGTCAGTTTAGATAAATGGTTACATATGAATTTAATGCATTTTGATCTTTTTACACTGTGACACTTATTATGTAAATAAATTCACAAATCACACAAAAATTATGCTATGCATCCAATTTTACCTTCAAGAAATGTGAACCTCTCACTCAATCTTTACTCTTTTATTTATTTCAAGTGATTTTGTTGTCAAGACAACCCAACATCAATTATTTAAACCACCCAAGACTCTGGGATGTTTTACTTAGAAGGAAATAATGAAAACCATTTTGTGAGATTCCAATGAGAATCGAATGTAACACTATATAAAAGCACTTAGAGTTTTGAGCTCTTGATGGTATAACAAGAGCCAGATTTACTATAGTGGCTGAAAAACAAGCAGCCAGCCAAATAAAATAAGTTTTTAAAGACACTAGGCAACAGGTAGGAAATGACAGTAATTCCTCATAGTTTTTCTTTCGTATTTTCATTTTTTTTGAAGCAAGATATTATCTAGTAGCACAGGCCAGCATCAAAATCAAGCTCTTGGTGTTAGAGACATGGCTCAGAAATTAAGAGCACTTGCTACTCTTGCAGAGGACCCAGGCTCAACTCCCAGCATCTACATGATGGCTCACAAGAATCTATAACTCTATATCTAGAGTGTCCAATGTCCTCTTCTGGCTTCTGTGGGCAACTGGCATGTACATGATACACCTACACACATGTAGGCAAAAGACTCATAAACATAATAAATCCATTAGAATATCTTATATTCCTCTTGTGTACATCTCCCAAGTAGTACAGATGTACAGTACATACCTTCACTGAAACATGAGAAACAGGTCAGGTAAGCCTTGCAGTCACTTCTACTTATTGACCTTAGAAGTTCTAAGAAATACTGAAATATGGTAGGGAGGAGAGCCCAGGGAAGTGAATTTCAGAGCAGGGAATACTACCAGAAATAGTGAATGCCACAATCATAAAAGGATAATTCTTTCAAGTAACAAAAAAACTCAAGCATGTATGTACCTGTAACTGCAGGCTTTTCCACCCATGCATAAGTTCCATGAAATAAATTCTCTCAGACTTCTTATATGTGAATAAATGCCTAGGCCAATAACTTTGGCTCTTTTATGGTAGCTCATAACTCAATTATCCAATTTAAAGTAGTTTAAGTCATGCCACATGACTGGTTACCTAGTTCTTAGTTCTTATGTGACTGTCTTCCTCTGTGTCCAGGTGAATCTCTCTACCTGACTTAATCCCAGAATTTCTCTCTTTCCCAGATGTCTTACCTTCTAATCTTGCCTCAGCTCATTGGTCAATGATTTTTTTTAATTGATAGGTGAATGCTTTTTCACAATGCACAAGAGATTATCTTTACATGTACCTAATAACAGAGCTCAAAAATTAATGAAGAAAAGACTGAACTGCATTAGAGATAGTTTCACAAACATGTTTCTCATACATCTAATAAGGTTTTTAAAAATTTGTTTTTCATTTTTGAGATGGGATCTCTCTATGCAGTCCTGGCTTCCAGGAACTTGCTATGTAGAAAAGAGTGGCCTCCAACTCACAGAGATTCATTTGCCTCTGCTTCCTGAGTGCTGGAATCAAAGGTCTATACCACCATGCTTGACTTTGTTTATGTTTGAACTGAGGTGAGAGATTAGTCAAGAATGTGATATTTGAAAACTGAGGATTTTGAAGTTATGCCATAAATGATAACAAACAAACAAAACAGAACAACAAAGAGATAAACTGTACTTACTAAATAGGAGATTTGAGAATGGAGAGATGTTCAGCATTTCTCTGCTTTGCCAGAGGACCTGAGTTTGGTTCCCAACTCCCATATCTAGGACCTGTCCTTCAGCTCTAGAAGACAAGGCTGCCCACTCTCCCCCTACCTATTCAATATAGTACTGGAAGTCCTATCCAGAGCAATTAGACAACAAAAAGAAGTCAAAGGGATACAAATAGGAAAGGAAGAAGTCAAAATATCGCTATTTGCAGATGATATGATAGTATACTTAAGTGACCCCAAAACTTGCACCAGAGAACTCCTAAACCTTATAAACAACTTCAGCAAAGTGGCTGGTTATAAAATCAACTCAAACAAATCAGTAGCCTTCCTCTACATGAAAGATAAACAGACTGAAAAAGAAATTAGGGAAATGACACCCTTCACAATAGTTGCAAATAATATGAAATACTTTGGTGTGAATCTAATCAAGCAAGTGAAAGACCTGTATGACAAGAACTTCAAGTCTCTGAAGAAAAATCGAAGAAGATCTCAGAAGATGGAAAGATCTCCCATGCTCATGGATTGGCAGGATTAATATAATAAAAATGGCCATCTTGCCAAAAGCAATCTACAGATTCAATGCAATTCCCATTAAAATCCCAACTCAATTCTTCACAGAGTTAGAAAAGGAAATTCTCAAATTCATATGGAATAACAAAAAACCTAGGATAGCGAAAACTATTCTCAACAATAAAAGAACTTCTGGAGGAATCACCATCCATGACCTCAAGCTGTACTACAGAGCAATAGTGATAAAAACTACTTGGTATTGGTACAGAGACAGGCAGGAAGATCAATGGAATAGAATTGAAGACCCAGAAATGAACCCACACACATATGGTCACTTGATCTTTGACAAAGGAGCTAAAACTGTCCAGTGGAAAAAGGACAGCATTTTCAACAAATGGTGCTGGTTCAACTGGAGGACAACATGTAGAAGAATGAAAATTGATCCATTCTTATCTCCTTGTACAAAGCTCAAGTCTAAGTGGATAAAGGACCTACACATAAAACCAGATACACTGAAACTAATAGAAGAGAAGGTGGGGAAGAGCCTCAAATACTTGGGCACAGGGGAAAAGTTCCTGAACAGAACACCAATGGCATATACTCTAAGATCGAGAATTGACAAATGGGACTTCATAAAATTGCAAAGTTTCTGTAAGGCAAAGGACACTGTCAATAGGACAAAATGACAACCAACAAATTGGGAAAAGATCTTTACCAATTCTTCATCTGATAGAGGGCTAATATCCAATATATACAAAGAACTCAAGAAATTAGACTCCAGACAACCAAATTACCCTATTAAAAAATGGGGTATAGAGCTTAACAAAGAATTTTCAACGGAGGAAACTCGAATGGCTGAGAAGGACCTAAAGAAATGTTCAGTATCCTTAGTTGTCAGGGAAATGCAAATCAAAACAACCCTGAGATTCCATCTCACACCAGTCAGAATGGCTAAGATTAAAAACTCAGGTGATAGTAGATGCTGGCGAGGGTGTGGAGAAAGAGGAACACTCCTCCATTGTTGGTGGGACTGCAAGATGGTGCAACCACTTTGGAAATCAGTGTGGCGGTTCCTCAGAAAATTGGACATAGCATTACCTGAGGATCCAGATATACCACTCCTAGGCATATACCCAGAAGATGATCCAACATATAACAAGGACATATGCTCAACTATGTTCATAGCAGCCTTATTTATAATAGCCAGGAGCTGGAAAGAACCCAGATGTCCTTCAACTGAGGAATGGATTCAAAAAATGTGGTATATTTACACAATGGAGTATTACTCAGCTATTAAAAACAATGAATTCGAGAGGTTCCTAGGTAAATGGATGGAACTAGAAATTATCATCCTGAGTGAGGTAAGCCAATCACAAAAGAACATACATGGTATTCACTCACTGATTATTGGATATTAGCCCAGAACCTTGAAATGCCCAAGATGCAACTCACAGGCCACATGAAGCTCATAAAGAAGGAAGACCAAGTGGGGGTGATTCGGTTCTTCTTAGAAGGAGCAACAAAATACTCAAGGGAGCAAATATGGAGACAAAGTGAGGGACAGAAACTGAAGGAGGGGCCATTTGAAGACCTTTCCACCTGAGTATCCATCCCATGTGCAGTCACCAAAGGTAGATGCTGATGTGGAAGTCAGGAAGTGCATGCCAATAAGGGCCTGATATGGATGTCTCCTCAGAGGCCTTCAAGAGTCTGACATATTCAGAGGCAGATGCTCACAACTAGCCATTGAACTGATCATGGGGTTCCCAATGGAGGAGTTAGAGTGAAGGCCATTGGAGCTGAAAGGTTTTGTGGCCCCATGAGGAGAGCAACAATACCACCCAACCACGGCTCCCAGGGTCTAAACAACCAGCCTGGGAGCACTTAGAGAGGGATCCAGGGCTTCAGCTGAATATGTAAAAGTGGAGGGCCCTGCTGGGCATAGGTGGAAGAAGAGATCCTTGACCTCATGAAGGCTGGACGCCCCAGGGGGTGGGAATTTGAGGGTGGGGAGGTGGGAGTAGGAGGGTAGGTAGGGGTTACATTAGCAGAGAAGAAGGAGGAGGGGTGAGGGGATAGGGGGTTCCTGGGTGGGTGGGGGATTGGATAAGGGGACAAGATATGAAATGTAAATAAAAACATCCAATAAAAAAAAGAAAAAAAAGTAATGTTTGAAAAAAATTAAAGTTACATGTGTGTGTTTGTGTGTTTGTGTGTTTGTGTGTGTGTGTGTGTGTGTGTGTATGTGTGTGTATGTGGGTGGATGATAGTCTAAGTTTGCAATCCTAAGACTTAGGAGGTGGATGGAGAAGAATCAGTTTAGGATCATCTTGGTTACATGGTGACAAGCAAGTTTGAGATACATAGAACTGTTTCTTTAATAAAAGTAAAAATATTTCATTAGATAGTACTATATTATGTATAAGATGAGAATTATAATGTCCACCACAAACTTTCTCTTGTCATAAACACTTCTGAGAAATTTTGTGATATTGTCTTCCTTCAAGATTGAATAAGGTGCTCATAATAAACCAGTTTTACCTAAATAAATGTCTAAAAGATCAGGATAAGCTACTGCTTCATTTTCAGTGCTTCAACATGGCTAAGCATTGTTTTCAGGGTGACAATCAAAATGAAGTCTACAGAAGAGTTTTGTTTCAGATACTCATGCAGGAAGCCAGGCTTCTGTTGTCTTGTACTTCTGTTTTTTCTCTACATTCCGCATATTCTGCCTTCTTAGCTAGTAGGAAAGAATATCCAAGAATACATTAAAGAAGTTCTCAACATTTCAGCCCTGGATATGGTGTATGCCATTACATATTTCATTTGCTGAAGTCCAGACACATGATTTCAATTAATTGCAGGATGTGGTCTAGCCATGGGCCCAGAAGAAAATCAGAAAACTGGTATTTGTAAATACTAGCCAGCTCTGCAAAAGATGTCCTCCTCCTGTCCATTTATTGACTCTTTGGAAATGGCATTTTTTTATTAGACACTAAGTCTAATCTATAATTTACTTTATAAATGAATGAGATAGTTTTTATTACAGTAAGTATTATTGGAAAGAATTTGAACTACAGTGAAACTTGAATGTTGTTTCCTAATGTAATTGAATAAAGAGAAAGCACTGCCTAGAGATATAAAAAGGTAATCCAGGCCTAGGATGTGGTTCAGTGGTAGAATGTATATTTAGCATGTGTGGGGACCTGTGTCTAATCCCAGCACTAGAAGGAAAATTAAAAAAATGATGCAATCTCAAATTTGAGAAAATTAGAGGAGAGCAAAGGAACCCTTAAATATTTTTACAACTAACTAAACTGAGACCAAGGGAAGCCAATGTTTCCAAATCTATATAGATAATTAGTTGAAAATTTTGTGACTTCATGCTTTAAATACCAACAAAAATTTAACCCATCAATAAAATTGTTCCACACTCTGCTTTTAAAAGGTATGAATAATGAAATAGTTTACAAATCTTGTAAGATTATGTAGTCATAGAAAAAGATCTATTTTTAATTTTAAAAGTTTAATAATGTGTGTGTATATGTATGTTTATGTGCTTGTGTATCACAGTGTGCATATAGAGGTTAGAAGACAACTTGTAGAAACTGGTTTTCTCCTTCCACCATACCATGTTGATCCTCAAATTCTGAGGTATGTGATTACCTGCTGAGCAATTTCACTGGGTCTTTTTTAATTATAATAGACTTTAGTTGAGGATGGTAGCAAGAACTTTTCAGGGTTCTACTGCCCATAGGCTAATAAATTAAGCTGTTGCAGTGGTAGTGGGGTGTCTCTTAGGAAATAGCTGGTTAATTTTCTAATAACAAACATTAAGTTAGAAATATGACTATATATATCAAATTTGTATTTGGGATGGGAACTTTTTCCAGTGTTGTTTTTCAGTAAATATTCTTTTTAACGTCACCATTTCCCTTCTATCCTTTTTATGGACTATATCTAATGTATCATTTACCTGGAATTGACATTGAACATGAGGAGATTTTATAAGAATAAAAATTATCATTTTTTAAAAAATAATTGAGAATAAAATTTTAACAGCCTGCATTTGTTAAACAGCTTAGAAAGTGTTGATATGTAAGCCCACAGATAAATGTACCTCCAACCTCAGCAAGGAATCTTCTCCTTGCAACACATGGAAACCATTACATAAAACAACTGATCAAATTTCAGAGAACAACTAATTATGGGGTGCCTGGCTACAATGGATATATCTGCAATGCAATTCCTGCTAGAGTATCAGGAAATCTATAGTGAAATTATAACTTTTACAAAGAATAGATAAGCTTCATCCACGATACCTCTAGAATATAGCTAAACAAGACCTAAAAAAGTACAACACCAATAAACATGCTAATGTGGATGAGGAAAATTTCATGGGGATCCACCGTTAGACAAAAAACTAAAGGCAACTAAGGAAAGCTGAGAGAAGTAGTCTTCTCCCAGGTAGGAGCCCCCTAATTAGTCATCCAATACCAAGTGGTTAGCCCTGAAATCTTGTATTTGCAAGTAATATTGAATGAACTCAGTAGTTTGTGTGTGTGTGTGTGTGTGTGTGTGTGTGTATCAACCTCAGATCCCTCACCTGGTATGAGAAAGGAAGGAAATAATGTAATTATATTTTAATTAAAAGAACGTGTGATGTGTACTCAGGTACCTCTCTTCCAAAATATTAACAACTATAAGTAATGCATTTGACATTTTTTTTAAAGTTAGTATCTTTCCTTTTATGTAGAGCTGAATAATTGAGAGCAGAGATTTGTAGTCAAGCTGCTTAGGTTTATATCTGGGCTATGTCTTACCAACTTTATGATCTGATACCCACAAATTCTCCATGTCTCGGTTTCCTTGTTTGTAGAATAAGAACAATATTAGAGTAGTCTTAAGATAGTTGTGAAGATTAAAAATCAGTATAGAGAAGACACTTAAAACAATGTCTTGTGTGTGTTAATCACTAAGTATAAATTAGTGCAAAGATTTATACTTTATATTATGAATTGGGGTGTATATGTTAGTTAATGAAACATATGAGTACATTTACCAACAAGCAATGTGAGAGAAAGAAAGTACCAAGTGATATTAGAATATTAATAGAGTATCATATTTAGCCTGGCATTATGTTACAGAATTCTTTACATTTTAGCTTCTCCTACCGATGTGTGAATTTTCTGAAAGCAAGAATGGTATCTTAATCTTCCTATCTAACTGTCAGTAAGCACAGTATCTGGTGCATAGCAGGGGATCCAGACTGCTTTGGAGGGAAAGATTAAAGGGAAGAAAGAAAAATTCTACAGGTATCACCATGAGAGTATAAAGATGTTGGAGGCAAGTGCTCTGCAGGGGGTGGAGAATTATGATACCTCATCCTGGCTGCCTGCAGAGGCACTGTACCTCTAGCTTAGGAGTCAGCCTCCCAGTGACCTGCATCTGCAGCTTAATGAGGATGTATCCATTAATTCACTGAAGTTCCTTCAATCTGTTCAAAGCCAACCCTCAGGTCTTCCTGGAGGATTGATTGCTTATTTTATACATCTTCTTCTGCTTCTTCTTCTTCTTCTTTTTTTTTAAAGAATACCGCTGACACATTTGATAATAATCAAACAGTCTGGTGAAGGGGGCTGCTTATCTCAGAGAAAGGCAGAGAGAAAGGAACATCTAAAGGCTGGTTTTTCTCCTCTACTGAGAGCTGAGCTGCTGAAAAGAGGCTGCTTTAAGCCTTGTCCAGAATCTGAGTTGAAGGAGAGATGTGGATTCAGTATTGAAAGTGTACTGATTTTTTTTTCTTGGAGCACAAGGTGAATTGATTACCCATGTAATCTGGGAAGAGCTTTCCACTGTAGAAGAGCAGATGGCAAATGCCTCAGGTTGCCATGTAGCCAAGCCTAAAGATATCAGGTATTTATGTTTCTAGTTTGACACCAAACAACATCATAATGTGGATTGAGAGAGTAGTGATAAAGCTTTTAAATGTTTGAATAATAGAAGAAAGAGAAGGATGATGCTAAATTGTTTGAACCTATATTTAAAATTGTTTTAAACTACATGAATAACTATTAAAATGAAATCAACACATTTAATTAAGCCATGTGTGATGGTACATACTTTAAGTACATTGTTGGAGAAGCTGAGGTATTCAGAGCACAAATTCAAGTCAAGCCTTGGCTATGTCATAAGCTATAGACCAGCCTAAAGAAGATAGTAGGACTCTGTCTCAAAAACTATATATAAAATATGCTTATAATGAAAATAAAAGCAATATCAGAAAACACATATAAATGTCACTTTATTTTTTTAGATAATATTCTAACAATTCAGTATATATAAATTGAGTTAAATTTTGCAGTAATTCTGTGGTCTAGGTCCTATTTTATACCTAAGGAAACTGAGACTAGGAAGCTTAAGCAACTTGTTCAAGGTCATACAATTAGAAGATGGATTAACTATGACAAGGATAACAGGATAATATCTTTACATTGCAGTTGTAAAATTTGAGTAGTAATACAAGACTTTGAGTGGCAGTTATTCACTCATCTAACACTTATTCCAACATACCTCTGGTCTTAATGTGAAAGTAGAAATGTGACTATTTTCTTCCTTTTGGAACTACTATAAGAGATAAAAATGGGAGTTCTCTAAGCTTCTGGCCGCCGGCTTGAAAAGGAGTTATGGCTAAACATCTTCCAGATTTGATTTTCTGCCTCAAACAGACAGGTGTGGCTATCGGAAGACTGTGTGAAAAATGTGATGTGATTCCTATGTGTGTCCCTGCACCCTGGTTCGCATTTGTGAAGAGTGTAACTATGGATCTTACCAGGGCCGCTGTGTGATCTGTGGAGGTCCCTCAGTCTCCGATGCCTACTATTGTAAAGAGTGCACCATTCAGGAGAAGGATAGAGACAGTTGCCAAAGACTGTCAATTTGGGGAGCTCTAAGACAGACTCGTTCTATGAACGCAAAAAAAATAAGGCTTCAAGAAGGGGTGATGGGTGGGTGGCTCCTTCCTCTCCCATCAAGCTGCTGCCACTGCCAGAAAAGACGCCTACTACCACAAGCAGAAAGGGAATGGAGGAGCTGAGTGTCACCAGAGCAGTCTGCTGCTAGTGCTAGTGTCCTGGCCCCCTGCCACTCCTTTCCCTCCCTGTGTTGCCGAGGTGGAATTGAGTGCCCATAGAGCGCTCTAGCAGACTGGAGGAGATGTCGCCTACTTAGTCCCTAGCTTCCTTTTTGTTTTTAGTTGGAAAAACAAGGCTCTGCTCTCCACATTGATCCTTTCTACTCAAAAGCTTCAAAACAAGTCTGTGTGCAGCCTTGATGATGAAACTGTCATGTCAGAAGTGTGGTCTTGCAGCAGCTATGATGGGGTTATCCTGTGACCCTCAGTGTGGCCAGGTGCCATCAGAACAGTAATGTGACCTGACACCAGGTGGTGCTGGGTTCATGTTATTTTCCTTATAAATTGGAAGTTTCTGTTATTCTAATAAAGTTGGTGTGTGTTTCCTGGAAATAAAAAAGAGATAAAAATGGGTTAGAACTTGTAAGAGTACTTACAAATCTGACTCAAAGTAAGTCCTTATAAACATTGGATATTGCGTTTCCGGTTGGCTCTGACTGGAAGGTTGAATATTGAGTGTCCTGGGAGGTCAGATTGCTGTCAGACATGACTGATGGACATGGACATAGACATGGTAAAATGGAACTTCCAGATTACAGACAGTGGAAAATTGAAGGGACAGCATTAGAAACGGTGCAGAAGAAGCTTGCTGCACGAGGGCTGAGAGATCCATGGGCTCGCAATGAGGCTTGGAGATACATGGGCGGCTTTGCAAGCAACATCACCTTCAGGAGTGTAATACTAAAAGGATTCAAATGGGGGTTTGCTATGTTTGTGGCAGCTTTAGGGGCTGAATATTTCCTGGCTTCCTGGAATGCTTCCCAGAATGCTGATAAGAAGCACCACTGAAGAGAGCACCTTGTGACGTCTCGATGATAAAAATAAGATTCTCTCACTGTAGCATCCTTGGCTGTATGTTTGTCCTTGAAAGAATATTAGTATGGTTTAATAAAGTAAGGAAAACTCTTAAAAAATAAACATTGGATATTATTTTATGGTAATGTTTTTATTTCTGTGGATTTTGTTTTGGTGAAATTAATGATGGCCCACAGATAAGATCTATGAATTTCTAATTAAAGGTCATGTTAACACTTTGATGACTTTACACTTAGTGGTATTTGATTAATAGCCTAAATAGATATGGAGCCCTCTTGCTAAACATGCATAGTTACAAAAGATAAAGAAACAGCCTTGGGCCCAAATACTGACTAATTTGTTTCCTAAGACTTCAAAACTCTGACCTGGAAGAGGAAAGTAGTCTTCAAATACTTTAGAATTCTGTCTACAATGCTGTTTTTCACTTTTTCCCAACTGAAATAATGTGACATTAACAGACAGAGCTCTGGAGAATAGAAAATGGCTGTCCCTTCTCTGTATGAGCCAGGAATACATCATCAGAGAAAGAGAAACACAAACAGAGCCCTGAAAGACTTTCCTTAATCCCAGCCCTTCTGTTTCACAGTAGCAGTATCTTTAGCATCAAGACTTACTGCAGATCCATTAGTGTGAGAGAAAATGAGTGTGCGGTTTCTCTCACCTCCTGCCTATAAACCACCACAATACCTCTCTCTTGGCCCCTTCTTCTAGTTGACATTGTTTAACACATCCAAGGACACAAGTGTGGGTCTTTCCTTCATAGAAAAGTAAAATGTGCTAATGCTTCCCAGGCAGCCACATTAGTGCCAATGCAAAGTCATACCCTGAGCATTTAATGGTTTCTGTTATAGGATGAAAAGGGCCTGTGGGAACCCTTGATTCCCTTGTGATCCTCCATCACTCAGACTGGTTGACCAATCACTTCCCTCTTTAAGTACTTTGTGACATGGTATGGCTCTACCAATCTCCTTTGGGGTAGCATTAGAACCCTAATCCACAAAAAGAGCAGAGAGAAAAAAAGCAGACATGCTACAGGACTTTCTATCACTGCAACAGAATATTTGAGGTTATTTAAGAAAGGAAAGATATGGGCTGGAGAGATGGCTCAGCAGTTAAGAGCACTGACTGCTCTTCCTATAGGCCCTGAGTTCAATTCTTATACATGGTGGCTCACAACCATCTGTAATGGGATCCAACGTCCTTTTCTGGTGTGTTTGAGCTATAGTGTACTCATATACATGAAATAAATAAATAAACCTTAAAAAAAAAAGAAAGGAAAGATGTATTTAGCTCACAGGGTCAAGGATTTTAATTCATAGTCACTGAGCCCAGTGTATTAGGCTTATTTCAAGGTAAACATTATGCCAAGAAACACATGACATAAAGCTGCCTTCTTCATGATAGCTTGGAAATAGTGAGAGAGAAGGAACAAGGGACCCAATTTAAGGGAATATCCTTATTGACTTTACTGTTTTGGCCTAGGTCCACTTCCTAATCTTTGCCCCACCTCTATCATGTCACAGGTAATTAACATATGGTCTTTACAGGACAAATCAGATCTAAATCATAAAAGTGTCCAAGAAGTAGACATATAAATCTTGTAACAACTCATTTAACTTATGGGAAAAAGGAGAGCACTAGGTGGTATAGAAAACATACAATATGTGAATGCAAACTATTGAGACCCAAAGTCAACCAAATAGTATACACATCTCTGGGTTCCAAGAACATCTTCAATCTGACATCTGCAACCTAGAGACTGAAAAATATTCTTTACTAATGAATAATTTCTGCAGAAACTATATTTCATGAGGCCAACACCATCTCATCTGTTAAACTGGTCCTCTGAGCTAAGTACTGTATTTTATAAATAAGCTGAGATCTAGATAGCTTTCTCAAGATACAGCAGCTAGTATAAGATAGACTTTAAACCCAGATCTGTGGTTTTAAAACTAGCACTTTTTTTCCCATGACCTATGGCTTTGGGGGACAGGCTACAACACAGCTGCCTATATCTGCTCCATGAAGTTGAGGACTGTGGCTGAAATAATTTGAATGTCTCTCCACATGATCAGCTTGGGCTTTTTCACAATCTTACAATTGCTGAATTCCTTTCAAGATAGACAGGGCTCCAGAAAGAACTGTTTCAAGAGCACTGTACTATAATTCCACGCCCTTGTCTTTCTCTGCTCCACCAACTCCTTCTTCTCCTCCTTCTGCCCCTTTTTTTTTCTCCTCCTTCTATGAGACAAGGTCATGCTATTCAGCCTGGACTGGCCTTGAACTTGATATCTTTCTTCATTAGCCTTCAGAGTGTTTATGTCAATATCAGAAACCCTAGCTGGTGACTTACGGTGCAGGCAAATTACCAAGACTAGCAAAGATTCAAGAGTAAAAGTCAATTCTACTAAATAGAAGGTTTATTGACAAAATTAGAATCATTGAAAATCAGCTATACTGGCTATCTCAAGCCTTCAATAACTGAGCATGAAAGACAGAGGCTTCATTACAAATTCTAGGTGAGACAGAGCTAAATGTGAGATTTTGTCCCATATAAAGAATTGTTTTAAATCTCTCACAGTAAATAACAAAACCATATATTTGTGAGTTGAAAAACATCTTCTTTACTTATTTGTTTTGATTTATTTGTATACAGTTTCTGAAACAGGAGCTCATTTTGTATCCCAGGTTGTCCTATAATTCACTGTGTAGCACAGATTTGCCCTGAACTTGTGCCAACTTAGTAGAATTGACCAGTCTACTCTGCCTTTTGTATCAGTTTCCCAAGAGCTAAGATTATAGGAGTGAGTCACCAAACCCAGTTGGAAAATATAATTTTAACTCAGATACCCTAACTACTAGGTCTGAAAGTTGGATTTATCATTGAGCTACCAGGACCAGTGACATTGCAGCATTGTAATTCAATTGTTTGGAAAGTTAAGGTTGTAATGTTTCTTTCCTTTCCCCTTCCTTAAAGTATTTTTTAAATAAAATTTTAGTGTCAAATATTGTTCTAGTAGTTAGAATAAAAAGCAAACAGGGTACTATCCCTACTCTTAAATGGCTTGATAGTGACACCTGAAATATCCATTTTTGTTCAATGCAAATATACCATACCATATAAAATATAGAAACTTAAAAGGAAGTGATTTCAAGCATGGGGGTCAAGAAGGGTTTCTAAAAGAAATGAGATTTGAATTGTATCTTAAAGGATTAAGAAAAGTTTCTTAGGTGGTATAAAGTAAATGACTATGTACACTTAAATCTATATGTTAGAACCATAATCTCCACTGGCTGCATTTGGAGATAGGGCCTTTAAGGATAAATGAAGTTATAAAGACTAGAATGTTATTTAAATGGGATTAGTCTTTTCATAAAAGACATCAGAGAATTTATGATGTTTGCTATTTAGGGACACAGCAAAAAGGTGCCTTGTCCATTCCAGGAAAAGAGCTCAAATCAGATAACACAGAGACTAAAAACACAACCTGATCTTCTAGCCTCTAGACTTGTAAAAAACTAAGTTTGTTATCTGAGCAATTCAGTTGATTCAGTACTTGGTTAAGAAAGCTTCAAGCTGACTAAGAAAGACAGCATGCAAAAATGAGAAGGAAGGTATCCCAAAGTAAAACTGAAGTAAAAAATAATAAAAAGAGCTTGGCATATGTGGGGAACAAAAGTTGTACATAAGGGCTAAAGGATGGGGTACTTGTGAGAGAACAGCTAGGGACATAACAGAAAGATGTCCAAATATAGACCCATTGATCTTGAATTAACCAGCTGTGAGATTTTTTCCTTATATGAAAAAAGTCTCCAAATTGCTTGACTTACCTTGACATACCTTTTCTGCTTCTTATGTTCAAAGATATTGAATAACTTAGGATAGATTTTAGTTACAATAGAAATCACAGAACAATCATGATCTAAACAGTATATAGTTTAAATTATTTCTTAAAAAAAGACTGATGTTGGCAGGCACATAGCCCATGATAAAGAGCCTGTGGTTTCTTTAAAGTGCTGGTATACCATTATCAGTAAATGGTTTGAGACTATGTTATAAGGTCCAGCTATCATGTCAACAATCCTATCAGGGCAACTAAGGGTGCAGATTGTACATTCTTCCTGCTGCAGCACCTACATGCATACATTTGTTAGAATTTAATCACATTGAGCACATATAGATGTTTGAAGTGTGGTTTTTACCTTGGATGTCTATACTGCCAAGTAAAAGTTTGTGAAATTTTACTAAAGAAGATGGGGAATATTGATGAATTACTACCCACTACTGTTCTGAGAATCCCTCAAAACATCTAGACTAATGGAAGACAATGAGAGGAGAGTGAAAGAAGATTCTCAGAAAGATTTTTTTGGGATCCTGCAAGAACAGTTTTATGTGTTGTATATGTGTGTTAATGTATATGCATACATGGAGGCCAACACCAGCTGTCTTGCTCTATTGCTCTTAATTTTTTGAGACAGGGTCTCTCACTAAACTTGAAGGTCACCTATTGGACTAGCCTGTCCAATCATCAAGTCCTGAAGGATTTTTCTTTCTTCACTTTCCCCAGAGCTTGAGTTATAGGCACACACTGATACATAATGCTTTTACATAAGTATTGAGAAATTGAATTTAGACCATTATTATTGCACAGAAAATACTTCACCCCCTGAACCATCTCCCTAGCTCCTAATTCTGTACTGTTGTCAAGATATTTGTCATATAACCAGTTTCCTGCTATTTTAAAATTTAAAATGTCCAGGTATGGTGGCATATACCTTTAATCCCAACAGTCCAGAGGCAAAGCCAGGCAGATCTCTAAGCCAGCCTGGTCTATAGAGAGTTCTAAGAGAGTAAGGACTACACACACACACACACACACACACACACACACATTTTTGTTAAAGTGAACTATTTACTTTTTTATCTTTAAAAAGATTTTTTAAAAACATTACTTCATTTCCCCTTTCCTTTTAATCCTTTTCATGTTTTTCCCTTGAATATGTTTTTTTCTTTTCTTCTTTCTTTTGTTTCCTTTTGTTTTGTTTTTAAACTGTGTGTATAGAAAGCCAGCTGCAAAGTGTGGTGGCAGATGGCAAGTTAGGGAATGATAACACACAGTTCCATCCAGGACCCTTCACTTGTGGGAGGAAAAACTGAGGGAGAAGTGACTGGGATGATGAGCCAGGCAGACTACTCTCAGATCACTTTTGCAGTTACCACTAAGCTCAAAACAATGTGTATCATTTGATGAGAATTTGACAACCTTGAGTGATGAGTAGGCAGTCAATTCTAGGTGGATTTTGTCACTCTTTCTGACAAAAGAGGCAAAATCAAAGCTTAGGAAAGAGCTTAATGTTTAGGATTCAGCTTTTCTGTGGCCCAATCACCAGGAACAATAATCAAAGAAACAATACTATAGTGATAGCATTCTGTCACTATGACAGGGCTGACAGGGAGCAAGGGAACACAGAATGTCAGGAGAAGCCAGGTGTGTCACGAAGCTCAAAAGGATAAAAGTTTCACATTTTCAATGAAAGGTATTCTGGGAGGTTGCATTTCCATACTGGAATGTATATCTTTTGAACAGAAAACATGTAATCATTGAGTTCCTAACCACCAAGGTCAGGATGTTATAAGGTGGAGCTTTTGGTAGGTGATTTAGGTCAGAAATTTGGAGCCATTATAAAAGAACATAGAGGGCCAGTACATGGATATTATTATATGTGGATACCAAAGTCAATGAGGATGTGGGAAGTCACCAATATTAGAATGTCTGACACTTTACTTGACTCCCTCACCTCTGAATTTTTGCATATAAGCTGCATGACATGTTATTTTGCTATAGCAGACTAAGATAGGTACTTAGAAAGAATTTCTTATGCCACTTCTCATAATTCATGTTATACATTCTAATTCTATTGTTAATATTGTAGAGATTGCATACTCTAACCCTTTGCAAAATTCTGACTTCCTCTGCTGTTCAGAGTGAGAATGACTAAGAAATTTTACCTTTGATTTCCTTTCAACAATTGTGTGCTGAGTATATGTACTTGTATTTGGTTTCCTCTGTTTCTTTCCTTACCTCTTATACTTGTTCTCGTTTCTTTATCCCTTATTTATGCAATGAAGAGGTTTCTTTTTTCCCTGAAAAGAGTTCTTTCTCTTTCTGACTATAATCTAAATCTCTCCCACAAAGTTAGAACACCCTCATTCTTAGAACACCAGTAACGATATATACTTGGAGCTTGTTTTTTGTTTGTTTGTTTGTTTGTTTTTGTTTTTTTCAACTTATCTGCTGCCCAACATGTTGTTTCCACCTGTTTCTTATGTTGAAATAGTGAGAGGTCACGAGACCATACTAGTCAATCAAATTGGTTCACATCAAGATACTGTTACATAAGATTAGAGAAATGAAGATATACTTAGAGAAAGAGCTTAATAGGATTGTCTGGTATTCAGAAGTCCCTCAGATTCTGATGGCTTCTGGTACAATGTAATTCTAAAAATTCAGTCTTTTAGTCCTTAAAGTAATTCATCTAAAAAGGAAACAAAAATAAAATCCTGACTCATTTCTATTCATTATTTCTTTTTATTTCTTGAACAATCTGTTGAAGCTTAAAGACTTTAAAAAAGATATCCCACAGCTCTTAAATCATGGAGCCAAAAATAGAAACCATGTTTTCTTATAGAATATGCCCAGAAACTGGGCTCCAGGATGCTATCACTATGGCTGGAGAGCTTTGGGCTGTTAAGCATAGCAAGTGACACAGAAAATTTGAATTTCTTTTTTTTTTTCTATTTGTAACTTTATTTTTTAATTAATTTGATTTATATCCTGACCAAGATTTCACTGCCCTCTTCCCCTCCCAGTCATTTTCCCCAATTTCCTCTTTAAAAACCTCTAATTTAATTCTTTAAGCAAACCTATAAATAGAAATACAGAGGCATGTTTATTTCCTTCTTCTTCCTTTACTCCTTCCTTCCTTCCTTCCTTCCTTCCTTCCTTCCTTCCTTCCTTCCCTCTCTTCCTTCTCTGTGCTCTGAACTGAGTCTAGGGAATAATGCACAGTAGGCAAGTACTCTACCCCTGAGCTGTCTTATGTTTAGTTTTAAATGTAGAAAATGAGCTTTAGGAGGTTGATTGGCTTGGCCAAGGTCACAGAATTAGGGTGGCTTGGTGGTGATCAAATTGTGTGTTTTAAAATAGTCAATGAGTGGAACATCTTTGATTATCAGTAAATATTTTTTCAAAGGAAGAAAAAAGAGAAGAAATACAACATGTAAAGGATGAAGGAAGAGAAAGAAAGAGGATATATTTCTTTTTATGACTCAAGCCATAGTTAAAGGTTAAAGGCTGGTCACATCCTTGTCTCTTGCTCTCCACTGTGCATGTTCAGCACTCCTCAAGCTATTTTCTTAGAAGCTTCATGTTGAGAATACCTAAGGCTTCTATAATCCTGGCATTCATGAGTCATCCTCTTCATCATCTGTTTATATAATAAGTCTAACCACAACTATTGTGATTACATGCTGAAATGACCTAATGGTGTTTTATTTAATGAACTCCAGTCATTTCCATCTGGTCTGTAGGTGGGATGTACAGTCATTATTCATCAATAGAACCTTGCAAACAAAAACACATATGTATGTATATTAAAAACCTCAATAATTTGCACTAATTGACAAGAAGCCCTTTCTGAATTAACACAACATTTGTTTTATTACTTTCAAGCCTATGATGTAATTAACCACCTAATGATCATGTTGTCAGCTAAAAGGGACACTAGAATGGGAGTCTTGTTAGCTAGATTTTGCTTGGAAGAAAGAAACAATGAATAGAGGGAACTTTGTAAACTGAGTCTTTTAAGATGCAACCTCAGAGGATAGTGGGCACATATAGGGTTCTCTCTTCCTGAGACTATAACTTTGAATACGACATTATTGGCATTGCTGGGATGATACATTATGCTAGGTTAAAAAATATTCATGTGGCCTGCTTTCCTGGAGGCCATGCTAGCACCAGGGACCCCAGATAAGAACCTGCTCTATGGGCACCAACTCCCTGTAAAGCACATCTATCAGCCATAAACTGCACCTCATCTCCTGGGTTCCATTTTCCAGCCCACAACTCTGCTTGCTTTCCTGGAGGCTATGATGTCACCAGGTACACCAGGTAAGATTCTGCCCTATGCCCTATGTCTGCTAACTCTCCTAAAAGCACACCCAACAGATACAAACTTCACCCTACCCCTTGAGCTCATATTCTGGCCCATAGCTTTGGTAGAAGGCCTCTGATTTCCTGGAGGCCATGTAGGTTCTAAGGACTACAGAGGCAATGTTGGTGCCTAAAACCCCAGAGATTACATAGACCACAAAACCCTAGTGAAGATACCCTATTAGACCTGAAGACTTGCCGGTTAACTTGCCGGTTACCAGAACCCCAGGCTATTCAGGCCAGAAGAACAGAGAGGAAACAGAAACCAGCAAGGAGGAAAAAACACTCAAAACAACGACAACAACAACAAAAACCCAAACCAAACCAACCCCTTCAAAAAAAACCCCAACACCCATCTAACAAAAAATCAATTCAGAAATCAGCACCTAAATATATAAGAGCCTCCAAATCTAGATGACTAGAGGCCAGCATAAGAACATCATAATAGTCAAGGTAATATGGCACCCCCAGAGCCCATCTTACTACAGCAAGCCCCAGATATCTGAACACAGCTGAAGTACAAGAAAATGTCCTTAAATCTAATCTTATGAAGATGATAGAGGCCTTTAAAAAGGAAGTGAATAAATCCCTTAAAGAAATACAAGAAAGGATGCTCAAACAGGTGAAAGAAATAAACTAAAATGTTCAAGACTTTAAAATAGAAATAGAAACAATAAAATACACACAAACTGAGAGAATCCTGGAGATGGAAAACCTATTTGGGCAAGCAGAAACTACAGATGCAAGCATCACCAACAGAGTACAAGAGACGTAAGAGAGACTCTCAGGTGTAGAAGATACAATAGAAGAAATTGGTATATCAGTCAAAGAAATTGTTAAATCTAAAAAGTCCCTAACACAAAACAGCCAGAAAATCTAGAACATGATGAAAAGACTTACCTCAAAGGCCTAGAAAAATTTTCATCCAAGTGATAGAAGAAAATTGCCCTAACTTAAACAAAGAGATGCCTATAAACCTACAAGAAGCTTACAGAACACCAAATTGATTGAACTGGGAAAGAAAATTCTCTTTCCACATACTAATTAATAAGTTAAATGTATGGAATAACAACAAAAATATTAAAAGCTGCAAGAGAAAAAGGCCAAGTGACATATATAAAGGCGGACCTTTTAGAATTGCTCCCAGCTTCTCAACAGAGGCTCTAAAAAAGCCAGAAGGGCCTGGGAAGAAGATGTCTTGCAGACTCTAAGAGACCTCAAATGTCAGCCCAGACTACTATACTTATCCAAACTTTTAATCAGAATAGATGGGTAAAACAAGATATTCCATGATAAAACCAAATTTAACCAATCTCTATCCATAAATCCAGAGCTACAAAAGATACTAGAAGGAAAGCTTCAACCTAAGAAGGTTAAGTATAACGAAGAAAACAGAAAATAAATAATTTCACACCAGCAAAACCAAAAGAAGGGAAACACACACACACACACACACACACACACACACACACACACACACAGAGAGAGAGAGAGAGAGAGAGAGAGAGAGAGAGAGAGAGAGTCACAGTATCACCATTAACATAAAGATAACTGGAATTAACAATCATTGGTCATTAATATCTCCCAACATTAGTGGACTTAATTCTCCAATAAAAAGACACAGGCTGATAGAATGTATGTGAAAACAAAATCCATCATTCTGGTTCATACAAGAAACACACTTCAATATAAAAAATAGACATTGTCTCAGAGTAAAGGGTTGGAAAAAAGATTTTCCAAGCAATTGGACCCAAGAAGCAAGCCATTCTAATATCTAACAAAATAGATTTTTAACCAAAATTAATCAAATGAGATAGGGAAAGATACTTCATACTCATCAAAAGAAAAATCTACCAAGATGACATCTCAACTCTGAATATCAATGCCCCCAATGCAAGGAAACATAAAAGGAATATTACCAATGGTTAAATTGCACATTGATCCCCACATATTAATAGTGGGAGATTTCAGTACTCCACTCTCAGCAATGGTCAGGTCATCCAGACAAAAACTAAACAGGGTAATAATGGAACTAACAGATGTTATGGCTTAGATGGACTGAACAGATATCTATAGAACATTTCATACAATGCACAGACACACAAAATCTTAATTCTTAGAACCTCATGGAACCTTCTTCAAAATTGACTGTATACTTGATCAAAAAGAAAGCCTCAACACATACAAAAAAATTGAAATACTCCACTGCATCCTATCATATCACCATGAATTAAAGCTGAATTTCAATACCAACAGAAACAACAGAAAGTCTACAAACTCATGGAAAGTAAACAACTCTCCACTAACCACTGGGTAAAGGGTAAAGAAAGAAATTAAAAACTTTCTAGAATTTAATGAAAATGAATGTACATCATACACAAACTTATTGAGCACAATAAAAACAGTCCTATTAAGAAGGTTCATTGCACTAAGTGCCTTCATAAATTAATAAGATCTCATACTAATAACAGCACACCTAAGACCTCAAGAACAAAATGAAATAAATACACCAAAGAGCTGTAGGTGGCAGGAAATATTCAAACTCAGGGATGAAATCAATAAAATAAAAACAAAGAGACCAATACAATTAACAAAACAAAGAGTAGAATCTTTCAGAAAATAAACGAGATAAACTCTTAGTCAAACTAATTAAAAGGCAGAGAGAACATATGTTAGCATTCCTTCTAGGCTCTGCCCCACAGTTACCTGGCAATAGTCAGATAATGTCTGGCTTACTATAAAAGGGAGTGTTTGACCCCTTCTTGATCTCTTACTCTCTGCCCCTTCTCCCTCTTTATTCATCCCCTTTTCCCTTCTCTTCACATCTTTCTGGCTGGTCCCTCCTCCTCCTCCTCCTCTCTCTCCTTTTCTCTCTCTTTTTCTGTCTCTATTCCCTCCTCAACTCCCCTCCACATGCCCTAAATGAACTCTATTCCATACTATACTATGGGATATACTATACTCTATTTCATACTATGGCTGGTACCTCAAGGGGAAGGGACACCTCAGCAATGGCCCACAGAAGTATTCCTTTCCACTTCACCATACTGTCTACCAAACATATCCTTGGCCCTTTTTCTTTTTTATAAAGCACAACAGCATATCTAAAGTAACACTATCAGAAATGAAAGAATGATTATATCTTACTTCAAAAACTTGTACTTCACAAAATTAGAAAATGTAAAAGAAATTGACAATTTTTTGATAGATTTCACTTACCCAAATTAAGTCAAGATCAAATAAACAATCTAAATGGACCTATAATCCCTAAGGAAATAGAAGTAGTCATAAAATCTCACAACTAGCCAACCAACTAAACAACCAAAACAACAAAACCTTCAGTGCCAGATGGCTTTAGTTCATAATTCTACCAAACTTTCAAAGAAGAGCTAACATCAATATTCCTTAAATTATTTCATGAAATAGAAACAGAAGGAACATAGCCAAATTCATTTTGAGGCCATAGTCACCCTGATACTCAAACTACTCAAAGACTCAACAAAGGAAAAGAATTTCAGGCCAATTTCACTCATAAACATTGATGCATAAACATTCAAGAAGGGGGTTGGAGCGATGGCTCAGTGGTTAAGAGCACTGGTTGCTCTTCCAAAGATCCTGAGATCAGTTCCTAGAAACCACATGGTAGCTCACAACCATCTGTAATGGGATCCGATTCTCTCATCTGATTTGAAGACAGCTACAGTGTATTCATATACATGCAGTAAATAAATCTTAAAAAAAACATTCAAGAAAATATTTGCAGGCTGAATCCAAGAGCACATCAAAAATGTCATCTATCATGATCAAGTAGGCTTCATCCCAGAGATGGTGGGATGGTTCCAACACACAAAAATCTATCAGTGATATCCACCATATAAGCAAACTGAAAGAAAAAAATCACATGATCATTTCATTAGATATTAAAACACCTTTGACAAAATCCAACACCCATTCATGATAAAAGTCTTGGAGAGATCAGGGATATAAGGCACATGCTTAAACACAATAAGGGCAATACACAGCAAGATTATGACTAACATCAAATTAAATGGAGAGAAACTTAAAGCAATTCCACTAAAATCAGAAATAAGACAAGGCTGTCCATTCTCTATCTGTTCAATATAGTACTTGAAGTTTTAGCAAGAGCAATAAGACAACTGAAGGACATCAAGAGAATACAAATTAGGAATGGAGAAGTCAAAGTGTATTTGTAGATAATATGTATTCTACATAAGTGATCCTAAAAAATTTACTAGAAAACTCTTATAGCTGGCAAACACCTTCAACAAAATGTCAGGATACAAAGTTAACTCAAATATTAAAAATCAGCCCTTCTAGATGCAAGCAATAATGAGGCTGAGAAAAAACTAGGGAAGCAACACCAGTCATAATAGCTATGAATAATATAAAATATCTTGGTGTAACTCTGGTCAAGCAAGTGAAAGATCTGTATGATAAGAACTTCAAGTCTTTGAAGAAAAAAAAACTGAGAAAGATATCTGAAGATGGAAAGGTCTCCCATGCATTGGATTAACATAGTAAAAATGACTATCTTACCAAAAGTAATTTACAGATTCAATGCAATTTCCATCAAAAGTCCAACACAGTTCTTTATTGACCTTGAAAGAACAATACTTAAATTCATATGGAAAAACAAAAACCCAGGATAGCTAAAATAATCATGTACAGTAAAAGAACTGGAAGTATCACTATCCCTGATTTCAAGCATTATTACAGAGCAATAGTAATAAAAAACAGCATAGTATTGGCATAAAAACAAACAAGTTGAACACTGGAATCAAATTAAAGATGCAGAAATAAATCCAAACACCAATGAGCATGTGATATTTGACAAAGAAGCCAAAATTAGAAAAAAAGCATCTTCAACAAATGCTGCTAGTCTAACTGAATGTATGCATGTAGAAGAATATAAGTAGATCCATATCTAACACCCTGTACAAAACTCTAGCCCAAGTGGATCAAAGACCTCAACATAAAACCAGATACACTAAACCTGATAGAATAGAAAGTGATGAGTAGCCTTGGACACATTGACACAGGAGACAACCTCCTAGACAGAACAGAACAATCACACAGGCACAATTAATAAATGGGACCTGATGAAACTGAATGGCTTCTGTAAGGCAAGGGACAACATCAAAAGAAAAAAAATGCAGGCTACAGAATGGAAAAATATCTTTACCAATTTCACATCCGAAAGAGGGTTCATATCTAAAATATATAAGGAACCCAAGCCAAATAACTCAACTAAAATCCAGGAACAGATTTAAACAGAGAATTCATGACAGAGAACCTCTGCAAATATGTAACATGTTTGAAGCTTGGTCTTTATATTGGACCTCTAACAGTAGAAATAGGGGCTATCCCTGACTCTGTTGCTTGCTTTTGGAACTGTTTGCTCCTACTGGACTGCCTTACCTAGCCTCAATAGGCAAAGATGCACCTAGTACTACTGCAATTTGATATGTCAAGGCTGGATGATACCCATGGGAGCCCTCTGGTTTTCTGAAGAGAAAGGGAGAAGGAGTGGTTAGGGTGGAGGGGAGGTAGTGGGGCCTATGAGGAATGGAGGGAGGGGAAATTGCATATATGTGTGTGTGTGTGTGTATGTACACACACACACACACACACACACATATATATCATAAAGAAATCATGCTAAATAAAGTCATGTGATTGGAAAATTATGGTAATTTGTTAGTTGCATTTGAGGGTCATCATTCATATGGACCAAA
>NW_021604730.1:188602-205511 GCF_004785775.1 Grammomys surdaster
TGAGGTGTAATGTGTGTTTTGAGCTTTAGTAAAGTTTCTTTTATGTATGTAGGTGCCCTTGCATTTGGAGCATAGATGTTCAGAATTGAGAGTTCATCTTGGTAGATTTTTCCATTGATGAGTATGAAGTGTCCTTCCTTATCTTTTTTGATTAATTTTGGATGAAAGTCGATTTTATTTGATATTAGAATGGCTACTCCAGCTTGTTTCTTGGGACCATTGGCTTGGAAAATTGTTTTCCACCCTTTTATTCTGAGGTAGTGTCTGTCTTTGTCACTGAGGTGCGTTTCTTGTATTCAGCAAAATTCTGGGTCTTGTTTGTGTATCCAGTCTGATAGTCTGTGTCTTTTTATTGGGGAATTGAGACCATTGATGTTAAGAGATATTAAGGAAAAATGATTGTGGCTTCCTGTTATTTTTGCTTTTAGAGGTAAAGTTATGTTTGTATAGTTATCTTCTTTTGGGGTTGTTGGAAGATTACTTCCTTGCTTTTTCTAGGTTGTAGTTTCCCTCCTTGTGTTGCCGTTTTCCATCAATTATCCTTTGAAGTGCTGAGTTTGTGGGAAGATATTGTACAAATTTGGTTTTGTCATGGAATATCTTGGTTTCACCATCTATAGTGATTGAGAGTTTTGCTGGGTATAGTAATATGGGCTGGCAATTGTGTTCTCTTAGGGTCTGTATGATGTCTGTCCAGGCTCTTCTGGCTTTTATAGTCTCTGGTGAGAAGTCTGGTGTAATTCTTATAGGTCTGCCTTTGTATGTTACTTAACCTTTTTCCCTTACTACTTTTAGTATTTTTTCTTTGTTTTGTACATTTGATGTTTTGATTATTATGTGACGGGAGGTATTTCTTTTCCGGTCTATTCTATTTGGTGTTCTGTAGGCTTCTTGTATGTTTATGGGCATCTTGTTCTTTAGGTTAGGGAAGTTCTCCTCAATAATTTTGTTGAAGATATTTACTGTCCCTTTAAGTTGGGACTCTTCATTCTCATCTATACCTATTATCCTTAGGTTTGGTCTTCTCATTGTGTCCTGGATTTCCTGGATGTTTTGAGTTAGGAGTTTTTTGCATTTTGCATTTTCATTGACAACTGTGTCAATATTTTCTACTGTATCTTCTGCATTTGAGATTCTCTCTTCTATCTCTTGTATTCGGTAGGTGATGCTTGCGTCTATGACTTCTGATCTCTTTCTTAAGTTTTCTATCTCCATGGTTGTCTCCCTTTGAGCTTTCTTTATTGTTTCTATTTCCATTTTCAGATCCTGAATGTTTTTGTTTAACTCCTTCTTTGTGTTTTCTTGCATTTCCTTAAGGGATTTCTGTGATTCCTCTTTAAGGGCTTCTATCTGTTTACTTGTACTCTCCTGTATTTCTTTAAGGGAGTTACTTAATTCCTTCTTATAATCCTCTATCATCATCATGAGAAGTGATTTTAATTCTGAATCCTGCTTTTCAGGTGTGATGGGGTGTTCAGGGCTTGCTATATTGGGAGAACTGGGTACTGATGATGCCAAGAAACTTTGGTTTCTGTTGCTTATGTTCTTGTGCTTGCCTTTCGCCATCTGGTTAACTCTAGTGTTGCCTGCCCTCACTGTGTACGACTGGAGTCTGTATTTCCAGTTATCTTGCTTGTTGCAGAGCTCCTCAGAGTCCAGATGTCTCTGTAGTCTTATGATCCTAATCTTGGTGTCTGCTGCTCTGAGTGCAGTGGCTCCTGTAGGATGACTCAGGAGTCAGTATCTCCACAGGACAGGAGTAGTTCAACTCAGTGTCAGCTGCTCTGAGTACAGTGGCTTCTCAGCTGCTCTGAGTGCAGTGGCTCTTCTAAGATGCCTCAGGCGTCAGTATCTCCACAGGACAGGAGCAGACCAACACTGTGTCTGCCCCAGCCCACAGGACCAGGCAGGGGAGGAAGGGAAGTGGAATTCTGGAGGGGCGGGGTTTGGGTAGCTGCTGTGTCCTGAATGGCCCTGGCTCCCAGATGTGTCTTTGGGGCTTAGGGAGTGAGATGGAGTTCTTACCGGCTGCTCTGAGTGCAGTGGCTCCTCTAGGATGTCTCAGGAGTCAGTATCTCCACAGGACAGGAGCAGACCAACTCTGTGTCTGCCCCAGCCCACAGGACCAGGCAGGGGAGGAAGCGACCACGGCAATACTTATAAAAAGAAAGGACTTAACCGGGGACTTGCTCAGAGACTTAGTTCATTATCATCATGGCAGGCAGTATGGTAGCAGGCAGGCATGGGGCTGGAGAAGTAGCTAAGAGAGACATACTGATGGAAAGAAGTGAATGAGAAACTAGGCCTGGCATGGAGTTTTGAAAATTCAAAGCCTCTCACCCCTACACCCTGCCAGTAATACACTTCCTCCAACAAGGCTTCATTCACCTCCTAATACTACTACTACTTCTTCTTCTTCTTCTTCTTCTTCTTCTTCTTCTTTTTTTTTTTTTTTTGTTTTGTTTTGTTTTTTGAGACAGGGTTTCTCTGTGTAGCCCTGGCTGTCCTGGAACTCACTCTGTAGACCAGGCTAGCCTCGAACTCTCGAACTCAGAAATCCGCCTGCTTCTGACTCCCAAGTGCTGGGATTAAAGGCATGCGCCACCACCACCCGGCTTCCTAATACTTCTAATCTTTTCAAATAGTGCCACTCCCAGGTGCCTAAACATTCAAATATATGAGCGTACGGGGGATCATTCTTATTCAAATGAATGAAACTTGTAATTTATCTCTCATATAGGAAAATTCTTTAAGTAAGTAAATTCAGGTCCTGTAGTCATAATCTGTTACAAGTAAAAGACACTACATTTCCAAGTAGGTGACCTAAATGGAGGAATTTAAGGCTTTCTGCATGGAAAGTTGAAATAAAAAACAATGTGACACTGGGCTTATACTCAACATTATTATTTGGGGTTTGTCCTATTTTTGTGCAACACACATGAATATTCATACACACACATGCACACACACACACACACACACACACACATGCACAGCATGCTTTATCAGGTTCACTCAAAGGCTGGTTTCTTTTATGAAGAGTAAATGGCTTTATATCTGTAAATCACATGGCCCAGAATAGTGTTGGAGAGAGAAAGAAGGGGAGAAGGATAAGGGGGAAATAGAGACAGAGTAAAAGCAGAGAGGACAAAAAAAAAGAGATGAGAGACAGGTGAGTCTAAAGGTTGAAAAAAGCAATGTTATGTTATTATACTATCAGATTACTTTTAAAAAGTTGTCAAGAAGCATACAGCAAAAACAGATGAGAGTTTCCTATATATAAATAAGGATCATTGTTGTTTATTGCATGTTTCACCTCTCTTGGACTGGGCTGAAGGAAATGTGGTCAATTCATGGTCTTCTCTCACACTTTGTTATTCTTACTGCATGGCAGTCTGAATATACTTGTTATCCCCAGCTGTCAACCCATCATGGTTAAGATGGTCAATTTTTTGATAATAAAATTTTGCCACTGCAGAAAAATAGCAGTGATAATAAAAAAGAAAATTCATTTGCAGAAGGTATAAAGAATATTAGCACACAAATTTTTAATAATTGGGACAAATAGGGTTGTTTTTCATTTTTCAAATCAAGGATAAAGATTTGTTAAGAATTCTATGCCACCTTCATTGTTTCATTTCATTTTATTCTTAGAAAAATGTTGTGAGATTTTTGTCATAGCTACTCTGTGGTTTTTTGTTTTTGTCTTTTTTCCACCATATTTTAGAAAAGGAAACTCAGGGAATAGTCTTAGGATAGTGAGGGCGAAAAAGCTTTTCTGAAACTTATCAGGGTCATGGCTGGGAAATCTATAGCAAAAGGCATGTTAATAAGAGAAAAACATTCAAATTTATCTAACGTAATTTGTGTGACCCAGGGGTCTTCTGAGATGTCGACTCATATAATAGGGAAGCTATTAAGTATTCATGCTGACTTAGTGGAGAAGAAAAAAATTAGCAGGAATGGATTGGAGGAACTTGATGAAGCTTGTTTGTTCAGGTTGTCTTCATGTCCTTTGAGTATCCTCTGGTTTTTGAAAGGCATTTCTGGAATGAGGCCTTTCTGACCTGCTTCAGTGGAAAACAGTTAAGGGAGAAGGAGAGATCTTCTTGCTTCTGATATCTTTTAAAAATCCAAGGTGCAATATTCATGGGTATTTTGTCTTGAATCCAACTGGTATCAAAAAAGTAGGCAATCCTGTGTGTGTTCATAAAGCCATCCCCCTGCTCCCTGCCACCGATTCTGTACTAGTGCATTAAGAGGTTGACTTAAGTGTTTAGGGACTTAATTTATACTCATTTTGCAAGACAGTAAATCAAAGATCAGAAGTAAAGTGACATGTCTGTGTATTTAAGCCCCAATTCTAAATTTTCACAAATATCTTAGGAAACTTGTTTCTCAAGAGGCAGCACCAGTTTCACCCCAGGGTACCTTGGTGTCTAGGTGTTCTGATAACCTAGAGCCTTTTACTAAAGTATGTGATACGAACTGTCTCCTGGATTTTCAGATCCTTTTTTGTGCTTGAGACAATTCGGTGTAGTTCCTTTAAACAGTGTGGCTACTTTGTTTACTTTAGTCCAGGTTAGCTCCTAGAACTGACTAGAAGATGAGGAATAGTCAGCACACTATGTAGCAATCCTGCCAGCTAGTGGACAAAAGAAGTATGTACCTAAACTACCCAAGGCAGGCTTCTGTTCTGCTTCATTTTTAGGAGCTGGTTTAAAAAAAAATAGTGTATGGGGGTGGAGGAGTGGGGGAGGGGCTGGAGAGATGATTCGGTGGTGAAAAACAAGTCAATAAAGGCATACTTATTACTTTATTGTTCTTTAAAATAGAATATTACCAGATCCTCACCCTCAGGAAAAGTCAACCTCTCTGTATCTTCTGAACTTCCCTTACTATCCACCTCACCTTTTTCTATTGTGTTTATGCTCATTTATGATCCATTCCATATGATATTTTAAATATTATTATAATTATTTTTAGTTGTGCAGGTGGGGTGATGTAGAAGCTAGAAGTGTCAGATCTTCTAGAGGCCTAGTATTACAAGTGGTTGTGAGCTGCCTGATATGGGTGCTGGGAATTGAATTCAGGTCTTCTAAAAGAACAATACATGTTCTTCACCACAAAGCCCTCTCCCAACAACCATCCACTAAGGAGCTTTTATTTTTCGTGTGTGTGTGTGTGTGTTTGTATGCATTGCTGTGCCCCATGTTACCGCCTTGTGCCTGGAACTAGAGTTACAGATGGTTGTGAAACACATGTGGGTGCTAGTTCATCTAGCTCTCTGCTGGGTGTATTCCATAATTTGCTTGTATGTGATCAGCATGCATTGCAGAAAATGTATTGTATTTAACAATGAGAAAACAAAACTCAAGAGTAGCAAAGTCATTTCCTTTTCATTATATGAGATATAAACTGATCTCTAACATGCCCAGGATTGTAGGTGAGTAGGCCAAAACCCTCTCCCTCCCAAACAGGGAGTAATTGAGATCTGCTGGGACCCAGGAACTCCCTCAAGGCCAGTGGCACAGGACCCTTCTGGTCTGCACCTGTGCCCGGAACAGTCCTATGGCACTAGCTCTGCACCCAGTCCCGCAAAACCCAGAGGAGGTCTGACTCCCAGGAGCTCTAACATGCCCAGGAACATAGGATAATAGGATTGCAGAATCTCAGGAGCTTGGGCACATCAGGATTTCAGGATCCCAGAAGCATCCTGACTCCTAGGAGCTATCACAACCAGGATCTCAGGATCACAAGATCACAGAGACAACAAGACTTTGAGGAGTTCTGACACAACCAAGATAACAGGACAGACAGGTTCCAGTCAGACACAGTGAGTGAAGGTAGCACTAGAAATAACCAGATGGTGAAAGGCAAACACAAGAACATAAGCAACAGAAACCAAGGTTACTTGGCATCATCAGAGCCTAGTTCTCCCACCATAGCAAGTCTTGAATACCCCATGACATCAGAAAAGCAAGATTCAGAATTAAAATCACTTATTATGATGATGATAGAGAACTTTAAGAAGGACATAAACAACTACCTCAAAGAAATACAGGAGAACACAAGTAAACAGGTAGAAGCACTTAAAGAGGAAACACAAAAATCCCTTAAAGAATTAAAAAAAAAAACACAAACAGGTGAAGGAATGGAAAAAACCATTCAGGACATAAAAATGGAGGTAAAAACAATAAGAAATCACAAAGGGAGACTATCCAGGAGATAGAAAACCTAGGAAAGAGATCAGGAGACATGGATGCAAGCATCACCAACAGAATATAAGAGATAGAAGAGAGAATCTCAGGTGCAGAAGATACCATAGAAAATATTGACACAACAGTAAAAAAAAAATGCAAAACACAAAAAGCTCCTAGCCCAAAATATCAAAGAAATCCAGGACAGAATGAGAAGACCAAACCTAAGGATAACAGGTATGGAAGAGAGCGAAGATTCCCAACTTAAAGGATCAGTAAATATCTTCAACAAAGTTATAGAAGAAAACTTCCTTAACCTAAAGAAAGAGATGCCCATAAACATATAAGAAGCCTACAGAACGCCAAATAGACTAGACCAGAAAAGAAATTCCTACCATCACATAATAGTCAAAACACCAAATGCACAAAACAAAGAAAGAATATTAATAGCAGTAAGGGAAAAAGGTCAAGTAACATATAAAGCAAGACCTATCAGAATTACACCAGACTTCTCACCAGAGACTGTAAAAACCAGAAGATCCTGTACAGATGTCATACAGACTCTAAGAGAACACAGATGCCAGCCCAGGCTTCTATTCCTAGCAAAACTCTCAATTACCGTTGATGGAGAAACCAAAATATTCCATGAAAAAACCAAATTTATACAATATCTTCCCACAAATCCAGCCCTACAAAGGATAATAGAGGGAGACCTACAACACATGGAGGGAAATTATACCCTATGAAAAGCAAGAAAGTAATCTTCTTCCAACAAACCTAAAAGAAGATAGTCACACAAACATAAGTCCATTTCTAATAACAAAAATAACAGGAAGCAACAATCACTTTTCCTTAATATCTCTTAACATCAATGGATTTAATTCCTCAATGAAAAGACATAGACTAACAGACTGTATGTGTAAACAGGACCCAACATTTTGCTGCATACAGGAAGGGCATCTCAGTGACAAGAAGAGACACTACCTCAGAGTAAAAGGATGGAAAACAATTTTCCAAGTAAATGACCCAAGAAACAAGCTGGAGTGGCCATTCTAATATCAAATAAAATCGACTTTCAACCAAAAATTATCAAAAAAGATAAGGAAGGACACTTCATATTCATCAAAGGAAAAATCTACCAAGATGAAATCTCAATTCTGGACATCTATGCTCCAAATGCAAGGGCACCCACAATCATAAAAGAAACTTTACTAAAGCTCAAAGCACACATTGCACTGAACACAACAATAGTGGGGGATTTCAACACCCCACTCTCAGCAATGGACAGATCATGGAAACAGAACCTAAACAGAGACACAGTGAAACTAACAGAAGTTAAAAACCAAATGGATTTTGCAGGTATTTATAGAACATTTCATCCAAAAATAAAAGAATATACGTTCTTCTCAGCACCTCATGGTACCTTCTCCAAAATTGACCACGTAGATTGGTCAAAAACAGGCCTCAACAGATACAAGAAAATTGAAATAATCCCTTACATCCTATCAGATCACCACCGACTAAGGCTGTCCTTCAATAACAATAAAATCAATAAAAACCCCACATACACTTGGAAACTAAACAATGCTCTACTCAACGATAACTTGGTCAGGTAAGAAATAAGAAAGAAATGAAAGACTTTAGAATTTAATGAAAATGAGGACACATCATACCCAAACTTGTGGGACACAATGAAAGCAGTACTAATAGGAAAACTCATAGCTCTAAGTGTCTACAAAAAGAAACTGGAGAGAGTACACACTAGCAGCTTGACAGTACACCTGAAAGCTCTAGAATAAAAAGAAGCAAATGCACCCAAGAGGAGTAGATGTCAGGAAATAATCAAACTCGGCTGAAATCAACCAAGTAGAAACAAAAAGAACTATACAAAGTATCAACAAAACCAGGAGCTGGTTCTTTAAGAAAATCAACAAGATGGATAACCCTTAGCCAGATTAACCAGAGGGCACAAAGACAGTATCCAAATTAATAAAATCAGAACTGAAAAGGGAGACATAACAATAGAAACTGAGGAAATTCAAAAAATCGTCAGATCCTACTACAAAAGCCTATACTCAACAAAACTGGAAAATATGGATGAAATGGACAATTTTCTATACAGATATCAGCTACCAAAGTTAAATCAGGAGCAGATAAACCATCTAAACAGTCCCATAACCCCTAAAAAAATAGCACCAGTTATTAAAAGTCTCCCCACCAGAAAAAGCCCAGGACCAGATGGTTTTAGTGCAGAATTCTATCAGACCTTCAAGGAAGACCTAATACCAATTCTCTTCAAACTATTCCACAAAATAGAAACAGAAAAAACACTACCCAAGTCGTTTTATGAAGCCACAATTATGCTCATTCCTAAACCACAAAAAGACACAACAAAACAGAAAACTTCAGACCAATCTCCCTTATGAATATCAATGCAAAAATATTCAATAAAATTCTTGCAAACTGAATCCAAGAACACATCAAAACAATCATCCACAATGATCAGATAGGCTTTATCCCAGGAATGCAGGGATGGTTCAATATTCGGAAATCCATCAATGTAATCCACTATATAAACAAACTCAAAGAAAAAACAATATGATCATCTCACTAGATGCTGAGAAAGCATTTGACAAAATTCAACACCCCTTCATGGTAAAAATCTTGGAAAGAACAGGAATCCAAACATAGTAAAAGCAATATATAGCAAGCCAGTAGCCAACATCAAACTAAATGGAGAGAAACTTGAAGCAATCCCACTAAAATCAGGGACTAGACAAGGCTGCCCACTCTCTCCCTACCTATTCAATATAGTACTGGAAGTCCTAGCCAGAGCAATTAGACAACAAAAGGAGGTCAAAGGGATACAAATAGGAAAGGAAGAAGTCAAAATATCACTATTTGCAGATGATATGATAGTATAGTTAAGTGATCCTAAAACTTCCACCAGAGAACTCCTAAACCTGATAAACAACTTCATCAAAGTGGCTCGATATAAAATTAACTCAAATAAATCAGTAGTCTTCCTCTACTTGAAAGATAAACAGGCTGAGAAAGAAATTAGTGAAATGATACCCTTCACTGTAGTCACAAATAATAGGGTGAGTAGGAGAGTTTTGGGGCTGCTTGGCAAGAATCTGACATGGGCTAAGGACAAGGAAGTATGCTTCAGTCAGTAATAAGACATTAGGTTGGAAGAAAGAACTAGTTTCAGGTAGAAATCTAAATTTTAGGCTAGAACAAGGAAGTAGGCTTCAGACATGAAAATGACCTTGGGCTAGGAAAGGGAAATAGGCTCAGATACTTTGATAATCCTGATAAACCCTTAGAAACAGTGAACACAGAGAGTTCATGTAATTGGGTTTAATGCCTTGCTTTTTCTTAGACTATTTGTATTTATTATTTTGCTTGTTCCTTGAATATTTGCATCTATTGTATTGCTAGACCCTCAACCTAGAACTGACCTTATTTAATGCATGTAATTAAAATGGTATAAAAGCATAAAGGAGGAGGGAGAATGGGATGGAGGTTTTAGGGAGGGGAAATGGGAAAAGGTGATGAAATCTCATATATAAATAAATAAAATATCCAATAAAACAAAAAAATAAAAAAATATTCAACATCTTTAGTCATCAGGGAAATTCAAATCAAAACAACCCTGAGATTTCACCTCACACCAGTCAGATTGGCTAAGATTAAAACTCACATGACAACAGATGCTGGCGAGGATGTGGAGAAAGAGGAACACTCTTCCATTGTTGATGGGATTGTAACCTGGTACAACCATTCTGGAAGTCACTCTGGTGGTTCCTCAAAAAATTGGACATAATATTACTTGAGGATCCAGCAATACCACTCCTGGGCTTATACCTAAAAGGTGCTCCAACATAAAACAAGGACACATGCTCCACTATGTTTGTAGCAGCCTTATTTATAATAGCCAGAAGCTAGAAAGAACCCAGATGTCATTCAACAGAGGAATGGATACAGAAAATGTGGCACATTTACACAATGTAGTACTACTCAGCTATTAAAAACAATGAATTCATGAAATTTTTACACAAATGGATGAAACTAGAATATAACATCCTGAGTGAGGTAACCCAGTCACAAAAGAGAGCACATGGTATTCACTCATTGATAAGTAGATATTAGCCCAAAATCTCACAATACCCAAGACATAACTCACAGACCACTTGAAACCCAATAAGAAGAAAGGCCAAAGTGAGGGTGCTTCAGTCCTTCTTAGAATTTTACATGAATTTTAGTAACAAAAATACTCATGGAAGCAAATAGGAGACAAGGTATGGAGCAGAGACTGGAGGAGGGACAGTGCAGCTACTGCTCCACCTGGGTATCCATCCCAGATGCAATCACCATATGCAAACATTGTTGTGGATGCCAGGAAGTACATGCTGACAGGAGCCTGATATATCTGTCTCTGGAGAGGCACTGCCAGAGTCTGACATATACAGAGTCTGACATATATGCTGGCAGCTAACCATCAAACTGATCACAGGGTCCCCAATGGAGGAGTTAGAGAGAAGACTGTAGGGATTGAAGACGCTTGTGGCCCCATGGGGAGAGCAAGAATATCAACCAACCAGAGCTCACAGGGTCTAAATAGCTAGCCCGGGAACACACATGGAGGGACTCATGTCTCCAGCTGTATATGTAGTGGAGGATGGGCATCAGTGGGAGAGGAGGACCTTGGTCCCTTGAAGGCTGGATGCCCCAGTGAGCCGGAATTCAAGGGTGGGGAGATGGGAGTGGGTAAATGGGTGGGGCACATTCTCATAGAAATAGGAGGAGAGAGGATGGTATAAGGAGTTTCTGGGGGGTATGGGGAAAGGTGATAACATCTGAAATGTAAGTAAATAAAATATCCAATAATAATAATAAAAACAAAAAAGAAAAGCAAACAAAAAAGCCCGATAATGAAACTGGCTATCAAGGTCGAACGTTTGAAACATTTTGGCAGCAATTTAACATTGCCCATATTACTGAGATTCCTTATAATTGTGAAGTACAAGGGACTGTGGAAAGGGCTCATGGAACTTTAAAACAATATTTTCATAAAAAAAAAGGAGGAAGTATATCCCTGTACACCACAAATTTATTTAAATCATGTTCTTTTAATTTAATTTTATTTTTTTAAATTGGGATTCCAAGGAACTTTCTGCTGAGTTTCTATGGCACTCTACAACTAGGCATACTTAAGCATTAGGTGAAAGGGAAGGATCCACTTACTGGCATAAGGCATGATCCCTCAGGTATTTACTAAGGGAAATAGGGCATGATTGTGTTTTTTTTCTGCAGGATGCTGAAAGGTGCATGGTGGCTGCCAGAGTGACAGGTGAGACATAATGATGCCAGGACAAAGAATGATGCTGACATGTGAGCTTGTTGAGTGCCCTGACAATCATTACTAGGAAGCTGTATTGGACATATGTTCCTGACCCACCATTGCAAGACATATTTTAATATATATATATATATATGAGAGAGAGAGAGAAAGAGAGAGAGAGTTGATGAGTGGAAGGAACAATGTTCTAACAATTTTATTTCCCCCCCGGCTTATATATCCCAGCAAAATCTTTCAAGCAGTATAAAACTACAATGTGATTATGTTCTAGTTTTCTTCTAGAGAATGGCTATTAAAAAATGGTATGTTCCTCAATACCTTTATAAGAAATAACACTATGTAGTACAGGTAAAGAAAGTAAATTATTCCCAAGAACCTGTGTACATTTATAACTAAGCAACTTGTTATAGATTAAGAAAGTGTAAACAAGCAAGGTAGTTTTCTCACTCAGTTTTTCTTACTGACAGGCAGCAATTTACAGTTACAAAGAGAGGATTAATTATTTTATTATTTATCTCTAAAATCTTAAAGAATCTTTAAAGAATCATAAGCTAAATTTTTATTTAAAAATAGCTTATCTATTTAAAAATCCTCAGAATGCATATCTACTCATCAGCAATTCTTATTAAATCATATCAGGAAGCTGAGAGTAAAAATGGGAACAAATCTATCATCACCAGTCCAGTTTCAGTGAGAGTCATGCTGCCATTGTTCTTATGCCCTGACCATAAAAGGTCCCTAGTTTAACTAATAAGTGTGTGCCTTTCTGAACTTCAAATTTTTCTCTGATCTTCCACATCAGAGCCAATAGCAAAAACATCTTAACCTAGTTTCATTAGCAATTTTATTTTTCTAAATGTTTTCTAAGGGTGGTGGTCATTGCTGACAATCTGCATCTCTTAAGTGCACCCTGTAGGGTGGTGATTGAATCAGTAATCAGCAATACCTGAAAGAGATCAAGCACCATTGTGAGTGCCAGACAAAAACTCTAGGAGAGGCTGGAACCTCATTAGAGTTTTCCCACAATTCTTAGAATAAGAGGAGTGTAAAGGCAACAAGGAGAGTAGAACTCCACAACAACATGAACTCCTCAGGATATGTAGTCCTCATGGTCTTGCCTCAACAGAGGTTCACCCACTATGGCTGTGCTAACCAATGAGCTGCACTTCATAAGTTCTAAAGCCATTTGTCATTACTCCTGCATGGCCCTCGGCACTCCTGGGCTACTTAAGAATTTGTCTTAAGGTTTTGTGGGTTTTGTGGATGTGTTGGTGTCCCTATTCTTCTGGAAGTCTTGCTTGGTTACAGAAGGTGCTCATTTTAGGTTCCATATCACCTATTCCCAGGAGTCTTAGCTAGAGTCACTGACATATGTTCCTGAGAGTTTCCCTTGCCCTAGGCTTCTGATTCTACTCAGAGGTACTACCCCCCACCCCCATCCCAATTCCTTTCTCTCCCACACTTGGTCCCTTCTGTTCTTCTCCCTAACCTTCCTCCCAGTTCCCTCCCACCATCCACCCCAATGTGTAATTCCCTTTCTCACTGAGATTCAAGCATTCTCCCTTAGGTCCTCCTTGTTACTTAACTACTTAAGGTCTGTGGATTGTTGTATGCTTATCCTGTTATTTATGACTAATATCCACTTATAAGTTAGTGCATATCATGTATGATCTTTCTGGGTTGTTTCTAGTAACTGGCTATTATGAATAAAGCTGCTACAAACATAGTTGAGCAAGTGTCACTGTGATATGGTGGAATATCTTTTAGGTATACGCCCAGGAGTAGTTTAACCTGTTCTTGAGGTACAACTATTCCCAATTTCCCACAATTTGTCCTGCCTACAATATGTGCAAAGATAAAGATGGAGCAGAAATCGAGGGAATTGCCAACCAATGACTAGCCCAATTGAGACCCATGGCATGAGACAGAGCCCATCCTGGAAACTATTAATGATATTCTCCTATACTTGCAGACAGAAACCTAGCATAACTGTCCTCTGAGAGGCTTCACCAAACAGCTGATGAAAATAGATGCAGAGACCCACAGCCAAACATTAGGCAGAGCTTTGGGAATCTTGTAGAAGAGTGGGGAAGAAGGATTGGAGAAGAGGGGTCAAGGACACCACAAGAAAAACTACAGAACTGACTATGAGCCTGGGCTCATAGAGGCTCTCAGAGACTGAACCATCAACCAAAGAGCATGCATGTGCTGGACCTAGGCATGTATGCATATGTAACAGATGTCAAGCTTGTTCTTTGAAAGGGACTAGTAACAACTGGAGCAGGGACTGTCTCTGACTATGTTGCCTGCCTTTTGAACCCCTTTTCCCTAACTAGGCTGTCTTGTCTAGGCTCAACAGAATAATGTACAACTAGTCCTAATGCAACTTGATATGCTAAGGTGGGTTGATATCCATGGGAGGCCTCCCCTTTTCTGAGGAGAAGGGGAGAAGGTGATAAGGGGAGGTGAGGTGACAGGGAGGGACTGAGAGGAGAAGAGGGAGGGGACACTGCCATTGGAATGTAAAGTAAGTAAATAAATAAATAATTAATAATAAAGAAGTTATTTCAAGTAACAGAGCAGGAGGGATTACAAGAGAGATTGTTGTTAGTTGTCATTAGTTCAGGCGTAGGCAAATCAAAGGTGTATACTTGGGTTTGTATTTTCTATTGTGCCCCCAATGGAACCTTATATTCAGTCATACTGAAGATGTCCTCATTTTTGGTTTATTTTGCTCATCCTATTTTTCTTTTGTTGAAATAGATTTTTCCCATACAATATAATCTGATTATGGTTTCCCTTCCTAACTCCTCCAAAATCCTTTGCACCTGCCCTCCTATCTAAATCCCCACCTTTTCTTTCTCTCCTTAGAAAACAAACAAGCAACTGAAAAAGAATGATAAAATCAAGTAAAACAACAACAAAATGTAATAGAAAAAAATAAACAAACAGAAGAAAAAGAGGCAAAGAAAAACACAAGAAACACCTACAGATGCATAGACATACATACACATACACCAGGGTTTTATGAATGCCATAATGGTTTTCAAGAAGAGAAGTTCTGGCTAATAGGCATATTTTTGTCATGTTTTCCCTTACTCTGATCAAATACCAGGCAGAAACAACTTAACAGAAAGTTTTGGCTCTACCATTCCATCATGGCAAAGAAAACAGTAGTAGATGCAAAAGAACAGACAAGAAAGAGTCCACGAACATTTGCCCAGTATCATTTCTCCAGCTTGGCCCCACTTTCTACTTTTCACCTCTATTCAACATGCCATCATAGTATTATGAATTCATTAAAGTGTTAATTTCTTGACTAAGTCACAGCCTTCAGGAGCTAAATTTCCCACAGGCCCAGTAGTGAATAATCAGAACCTCTGTTTCTTAGCCCATAGTGGGAGAGAGTATTTTAAACACAAGTCACAACAAGGAAATAACAAGTGTTTTTTTTTTCCACTGCAGGAGATATTTTTTTAAACCCCTAATACCCAGAAGAATCTTTCTCAAAAGGAAACAGCTGAGATTAACTCAACCCGTACCATGAAATATAGACACAAACACAAGAATCTGACTGCTGTTCCCTCCAAACCCACAGAGAATCACATAGACCTTCTAGATAATTCTCAATAAAATGAAACAACTGATTATGTATGTCTTACACTTCTTTTACCCTATAAGTACATTCGTGTATATTCACTGCTTTTGACTATCACCCACAGTCTAGACCTTTGTTAATAGCCAAAGGTGGTTTCAAGAAACCTACCTCACCATGAAACTTTACTTATATTAAATATATACCACATCTAGTCCATGATTATAACTAGAATTTATTTTATTTTTATTTCTAATCTAATTTAGAAATCTAATATATTTCTAAAAATAAGTCACATTTATCTATAAAAGATGGTCATATTTTGTTTTTGTTATCCAATATGCATTATCCTTTTGGTGGTACCTAACCTAGGGGAATATGCAACTCCTCATACTCAACAATGAACTTGCTCTGGGTAGAACTCTGACGTTAGAGTCCAGTTCATTCATTAATAACATGTTGTGGGTATTCACCAGAGAAGACTGCTCAAATTTTAAACCGATAGAAAGTCTTTATTAGAGACTTTTCCTCTTCTATTGAACTAGGTGCTATGATGTTAGTCTGAAGTTGCTGGGAATTACCATATGAATCTTGATAATGTAACTAATGTAGATTGTTAGCATTTAGTCTAGGCTCCACCCCACAGTTACCTGGCAATAGCCAGGTATGCCTGACTCACTATGAAAGTGCTCCTTGCCCCTTCCTCATTCCCTTGCTTTCTTGCTCTTGCTCTGTCCTCTTGCTACTGCTCCCTCTCTTTCTCCATTCTCCTCCCACCTCTCTCTCCATGAGCTCATGGCTGGCCTCTTCTCTCTCTCTCTCTCTCTCTCTCTCTCTCTCTCTCTCTCTCTCTCTCTCTCTCTCTCTCTTCTTCTCTGCCTTTCTCTGTCTCTACTCCCTCAACTCCTTATACCCTGAATAAACTCTATTCTATACTATGCTATGTGGCTGATCCCTCAGTGGGAAAGGATGCCTCAGCATGGGCCTGCAGAGGCACCCCTTCCCTCCCACGTTACCACACCTCCACCAAGCATATCTCTGGTTTCTCTTTATTTTTATAAAACACAACATGGATGAAATAGAATTGTAGAGTAGGCCCTGAATAGCACATCTTACATCTGAAGGACACTGAAAGGTTTTATAGTTACATTAACCAGTAAGTTACTTTTTATTTTAAGTTAAATTGAGTGGGGATTTTCAACCACTTTCAACTAAAAAGAGATAAATGCCAGACTTTATTTCTGAACTTGGTCTTATTTTGAAAGTCCCAATTTGACTCACCAATTATTGTGGTAAATCGCACCATCGTGCAGCAGGTCAATGCCAACAAGAAACCCACAAGTTACTGCTATAGCTTAATTTTCCACAGTCCTCGTTATAATCTAATATTGAGCTTAGATATGTTTTTACTTCAAGACAGAGTCTCAGTATGCAGCACACCCCAGAAGGGCCTGAGTTCATGATCCTCTTGCCTCAGTTTCTTAAGTGCTGGAATTAATGACCTGTGTTACCACACTGGGCTCAAAATCTTTATAATTTCATTCTGATACAAAGTCTGAAGTCCTTGATAACAAAGACTGGATAAATTTAGGCATATTTTTTTATTTACAATTTTTCATACAATATATTTTGATTACATTCTCCACTCGACATTTCCAGATCCTCCTCCCTTCCTCTCTACCTACTCAGTTTCACAGGCTCTATCTATCTATCTATCTATCTATCTATCTATCTATCTATCTATCTATC
>NW_021604730.1:205521-234010 GCF_004785775.1 Grammomys surdaster
CTATCTATCATCTATCTATCTATCTATCATCTATCTATCATCTATCTCTATCATCTATCTATCTATCTATCTATCTATCTATCTATCTATCTATCTAAAAATAATAATAAAAGTAAAACAAAACAAAGGTTAAAACAATAAAACTTAATAAAACAAAAATATTGAACCTAAACAAAAAAATGCTCAAAAATGATCAAAACAAAATGTGGAATCTATTTTTGTGTTGGCCAAATACTCCAAATGACATTTGCTATACCAATAGATCAGAACATCACTCAAGCCTTATTAGAAGTAGATGGTAATTAACACAGAAACACAATTGGACAATGTGCAAAAAGTGAGAAACTTTGGTACATTCTTCTCTATAATGGTATGTCTTTATCAAACTCCTCCCTTCAGAGTTCATAGATTTATGTGGTAGAGGAGATAGAAAGACTGTAAGAGCTATATTTGGTAAATGATCCTAATAAAATCTTGTTTTCTAGACACAGAAAGACTGATACACATAAGAACTCACAAACACTGTGAGAACACACACACACACACACACACACACACACACACACACACACACACAACCTGTTCAAGTTCAAAACTAGACAAAAATCCCAGTAGAAGGGAAAATAGACACAAAGTCTCACCCCAAACCAAGAAGCTATTTGTATTTGATACTTGCTGAGAAAGAGAATATCAGTTTTCTCCAAGGCAATGTCAATGAACAGCTTTTTAGTTCACCTTCCTGTCTTCTGTAAAGAATATACCATAAAGAGAACAATTAGATGACAGCAATGATACCGCTTGTTGCCCATGCTGCTCTCAATGGGTAACTGAGCATACTGTAGCTATTGCAGCTGCATCCCCACTACTCCACCTGGCTTTCTTCATAGGCAAATTCTGCTACCAGGTAGCCTGTTTGCCTGGTCATATCTATACTACAGTCTGAGGTTTAACTCAACGAATATCTCCTTCTTTTTCTTTCATAGCTATGGTTTTAGCATCATTCTACAAAATGTTTTCCCATCTTCTGCTCCTTCTGTCTTAGAATTTGCCTTTTGAGAGGTCTGAACTGGCAAACATATTCGAGTACAAGCTATGTATGACAAACACTGGTATGTAATGTTTTCTTCTTTTGTTTTATTGTCCTTTAAGGGAGTTAGGGGAGTGGATGATTTGATGACCTTTGCATTGGTTTTGACTTGCATATGCCAAAAGTGATCATCAGATGATTAGACTCAGTTTGCTCTTTGGTAGATCTCATGTTAGCATTCATGAAGCCTATGCTCAACAGTATGTGCAACCACTACCACCACTACCACCACCCATCTGCAGAGGGAGACCTAGATGGTAAAGGTCTTGTTATTATCATCTGTTGTTTCTGTTAGGTGTCTGGCTGTATTGTCTACCTAGAAGTCACTGAATAGCTCTGAATCAATGCCACTCATGGGGTTTGGTTGTAGCTTTATGAGCTAGGAGCTTGTTTCCTAGTTTGGGGATGTTAAGAAATGTAGGTTCTTTAAAAGGTAGAACCTAGAAGCAGGTCTTAAGTGACTGAAAGTCTGCCCTTGGAAGGGGTAAAGGCAGTTCTCATAGAACTCCAAATTAGTTTTCTCCATACATTTTTACCAAAAGAGAAAATGCTGCCTCTCTCATAGCCCTGGCTTCATTGTGGCATCATTTCTTTCTTACCAATGCTCTTACCATGATGTTATCTATAATTAGAACCTCATCAGAGGCCATAGCGATAGAATACAAGATTGACTCTTCAGTTTTCAAAGCTTTAGCTGAATCTGTCCTAGTCTTTAAAAGTATTCAGCTTCACAGTAAAAATAATAAAATAAAACAAAACAAAAAACTAGTATGTTTGTCTATTTAGTAAAAGCCTCTGTTTTCATTCTATCTTTTTGTTTTGTTTTTTGTTTGTTTGTTTTGGACATGTTATTACCTGTCCAGGCTGGCCTTGAACTTTTAATTCTCCCTCTCTCAGTTTCCTGAGTGCTAGTATTTCAGGCACACATCACATGCCTAGACTCTTAGTTATCTTTTTATGCCAGTTTTTGCTGTTGTTTTGTTCATTCCTCTCAGGAGGGCATGGTATGTACATGACCAAGAGCTTGGGTAAGAATCTTGCTCCCATCTGACCTGTGCATTAATCCGTCCCTTCTTTCCAAAGTCCATTTACAAAAGTTCTGGTAAGAACAACAATGACAAACCCCTAATGTCCCTGGAGCTTATTGAACAAAAAGCAGGAAAGCAAGGCATTTGTTTCAGAAGTTCTAGATAACTGTAAAAGTCATTCCCTAGCACCTCAGTTAACTATCAGTTAAGGTTCATGCAATACACTTGACTCTTACCCAAATAGAACTCTACCTTTTTTTCAGCTAATTTACCCCCCTCTTTCCCAGGCAAGTGGGCAGGGGCTAAATGAACAAACTGATATTTTATCAGAATTTTTCCTTTGGCCTTAGGTGTGTTGAGTTCCCCACTAAGCCTGATCTAGGACATTGTTCAGTGATATTGGAATACTTATAAAAGTTGGCTGATGTATCAACTATCTTTCACTGGCTAAATGTACTCTTTAGAAATCAGTTACAGTGCCCAACTTTCTGAGTTATGTGTTTTAGTAAGATAATACACATGAAATGTTTAGAATTATAGATGTAGCAAACAACCAGTAATATTAGGTATTATTTTTATTGATTTTAAAAAATTGGCTAAAAATATTCTCCTAGAAAAGCAACATTTTACAAAACAATTATGCTGTACAGAATGGCAAGAGAAAATATATATTGAAATTCTCATAACAAATCCACAACCATAGACTCAAACAAAAGGAACATTTTGCTGACCCATTCAGTATCATCTCCTGCTTTCTGTTTCCCTTTGGCATTGACACTCAGCTAGTGTCTTGGTGTACCTTATCTCATAGGTATTTGACTCTATATGTGAAAAATAATGGAAGTTTTTTACCATATATGGCACTAAAATGGTTTTCCCTCTACCATGATCCAAAATTACTACATCTATGTTGTATGAACTGAGCCATTGTGCCGTACTAGTGTCCCAGTTCCCAGACCTCCCTGTGCAAGGCTATGGAAACTTTTCTACCAATTATCATAATGGTATATTTTAAAATAAATGATGATTAAAATATCATTATAGAACAGCTTTATTTCTTACTACCAGTATTTGCAATTCTAGATAATAATTCTTTACAATAATCCTTGATAAGCAATCTATCAAACTAAAGCCTTTTTTTAAAAAAAAGTTTTTTGAAATTAGATAACAAAGTAGTAGGTTTGTAAACAGGAGTTTCATATTGGTTGATTCCCTTCCATTTTCTGCACCTCCTTGTCCTTCCTTTTCTAGCTGTCCCCCTACATTCTCAGTATTCATCATCTGCTTTACTCTATAGTCCTTCCCACAGAGTTCCCTTAAAACTTATTTTTTTATCCCATCACAAGGCTCTTTTCTAGTTTATTGGCCTTTAATCACATTTATTCTCACCTAGCTACATATGTTTAACAACTAATGGTCATGAGCCAAATATGAGAGTGAACATACCTTATTTGTCTTTTTGAGATGACTTGCTGCACTTAATAGTTTTCCTGTTTGTATTCATTGATCTGAAAGCATCATAATTTTACTTTTCTTTATGTCTGAATAAAATTCTATAGTGTATATGTACCATATTTTCATTATCCATTCATCTGTTGATGGATATTTAAAGTAATTCCATTTGCTAGCTATAGAGAATAATGCAGCAATGATCATGAATGTGTATTTCTGTAGTTAGATATAGAGTTCTTTGAGTATATGCCCAGGAGTGGTATAGCTAGGGCATATGGTAATTATATTTTTGATTACTTGAAAAACCTCCACATTTATTTCTGTAGTGGCTTCATTAGTTCATTCATCATTGTTTCTTTTCTTTTTCTTTCTTCTTTTTATTAAGATTATCACCTATTGTTAGCTTACAAACAATTCCACTAGATTCCTCCCAATAGTGACCTAAAAATGGTTTGTATCATCACCTGCCAGGTGCGAGCCAGATGTGTATAAAGAGGACTGCTTGCTAACCTAGCCTTCCTTCTCCTGTTCTTCTCTCTCCTCTCTTCCCCCTCTGTTTTTATATGTTCCTGGCCAGCCTCTCTCTGTCTCATTCTGTCCTGTTCTGCCTCCACCTCCAACATCTCTGCCTCCACCCCTTTTTCAGATCTCTGCTCCTTTCCCTAAAAAAAAAAAAAAAAAAAAAAAAATTCCTTATATCAGTTTTGTAACATGGCATGATTTCTCAGGGGGACACCTTGACATGGGCACTCCAGGTACTCTCTTACTCCTGCTGCTGTGATATTTATATTTCATAGCACCTATTTCTGTGAGTAAAATTTTAATGGAGTATAATCAATGGCTGTTGTATGCTACTGTAATAGTTTCAGAGGTGTGGGTATAGCTCACTGCTAGAGTGCTAGCCTAGCATGCCTACTATTTCAAAAATTAATTTAATAAAGGCAAAGAAAAAGAAAAGAGTGGAAGAAAGACATAAATTGCAAACCTCTGCTAAGAGGAAAATCTGAAACAGAGGTTAAAATACATGGAGAAAGTCTGATATTTTAGTTGTCTAAGGGGAAAAAGAACCTGACTCAATCCCCAGGACCAGAAAAACAAAACAAATCATAGGGTCCATTAGTCTAAAATATTTACTTCTGTTCTTTTATAGGAAAAGCCTCTTCTCTTATACAATGAAATTATATCTGCAGAAGAATATTTACAACCAGATTACACAGGGTCAGCTTCAGAGATTTGTTCTGAGGACAGACAAGTGTAAATATTTCCTGTCTCAACTGGGACAAGCAGGCAGAATAAATAGTGTTGTCAACAGGCCTAGCCATTGCCTTTAGGACCCAGCTTTCTCTTCTTTGGAGGTGATGCCAATTTGAATGAGATCGAGAAGAAGATGATCACATTTTCTCTTTCATCTCCGTTTTGCCTCAAGTCCTGAAGTCAGCAGCTTTTCCTCTCAACTTCCAGACTTAGAAATTATCCCTCTCTTTAATATTAATAGTATGCACAGCAGGGGGAGCTTTTGAAGTCACCTGAGCTTTGACAGATGTGGCTTCCATTTCTGTCACTCCCACCCCATCCTCAGCCAGCTGAGACTAGCAGACTGTTATGTGTTTTCTCCTTTGTTTCATATTTTATTTTTAGGCAGGATTTTGTTAATTCATTTTATTTTTATTTCTTTTAGTTTTGAGACAAGACTTTGCCATACAGAACAGGCTGGCCTCAGACTCATGGTGGTTCCTCTGCTTCAGCCTCTAGAGTGCTGGGATTACAACCAAGCATCACTACTCCTGTTTATATTTTTTTTTAAAAAATCTATATTCCAGTTCACTAAATCTCTCCGCTGCTAAGTCTAATTTGTTGTTTTAATTTTTTCCCTAGTCTGATTTTATGTCTGGCCAATTATTTTTGTAGTACTAGAGACTGAACCTTAGGTCTGTCAGTTCTAATAATTTCCAGTGCCCTTGTCATGTTTGACAGATTTTAGATATAGTTATCAACCATTTTGAAATTGATATTCTATCACTTAGTTCCCTTGACTATTGTATTGTACCTTTTGTCTGACAACTTTCTTGTGGTTTCTTTCCTTCTAGTTAATTTGAACTTACGCTGTTTTCGAATTCTCAAATTTCTCTAGAACATACCTGAATTCTCTTCTAAATTTAATGGGAACATTCCCAGAAGTCACTCAGATTATCTTTTGCTTGGTTTAAAATACATGGATAATCTGGATTTTTGGCTCTCAAAACAAGTAAGTCTGTATCAAATAACTTTATGGAGACATTAGTCTTCCTTTTTATTCATGTTTTTCCTTTATATAGAAAGAAAAAGCCAAGAGCAGCAAGATATTCCATAAATCTTTTCATAGCAGAGATTTTTCTAGTTCAGCTACTAAAGGTAATGACTTGTGGTAGTTCTAACCTCATATAGAGCAGAGTTCTCTAAGGGGCTAGCTTTGATATCAGGGAGAGAGGGTGGGGGGTGGAGAACAGATAAGAACTGACTAGGTAAAAAATGACTTTACTGGGAAAATAGCCTATCCATTAAGATATAAAGTAGCAGTTATTTATATGAAGGCACATCAAGTGAAGATGTCTGCCTGCAGAAACAGCATGTACAAAAGCATCATGTTTGTAGCTTATTTGGAGAAAAGCATTTGAGTAAGGTTATAATACATGGCTCAGGACACCTTTGATAAAATATTTTGTTGTATTTTAACTTTTGTTTTAAAAAGTATATATACAAACATTTCTACAGCCTTTTTCTACGTAATTTGCCTTTGTTGAGGCAGATATTATTATGTCCAGAATAACCATAATTGTTTTATTAATCACCCAGATCAAGTCAAAAGCTTTTAACATTTTCTTAAATAGTGTTCCTAGGTTAATTGACTCTGTAGGTTTTCTTGTAGTGAGCTCTGCCCAATGCTTAGCTATTGGACTCTGAATCTGCTTCCATCTGTTGCTGGAGGAAACCTGTCAGGAGACAGTTATGCTAGGTTCCTGTTTGCAAGCACAGCGGAGTAGCATTGATAGTGGCAAGGGTTGCCTCTCTCCCAGGGGATGGGTCTCAAGTTGGGTCAGCCACTGGTTGCCCAATCCCTCAGTCTCTGCTCCATCTTTATCCCTGTAAATCTTGTAGGCAGGAAAAATTTTGGGTTGAAGGTTTTGTGGGTGGGTTGTCCCCCCTCCTTCCACTGGAAGTTCTGCCTGGCTACAGGAGGTGGCCAATTCAGTTTTTATAACCCCCTCTAGAGTCATCCCCATAGCCTCTCCTATCCCAGGTCTCCAGCTAGTCCCAGAGATACCCATCATTAATTTCCATTCTCACTCCCAGCCCTCTCCTGCCCCCTCTCCCACACCTGATCCCTATCCCTATATTCCTTCTCACTCCCTCTCCCAACCAATTCCTTCTTTCTATCCACTATGTTTTTTGCTTGCTTCCTTACACATTCCCTTTACAGCTATTTTTCATAATTAAAAAATTATTTATTTTTATGTACATGAGTATACTGTAGCTGTCTTTAGGCATACCAGAAGAGGTCATCAGATCCCATTGGAGGTGGTTGTGAGCAATCATGTGGTTTCTGGGAATTGAACTCAGGACCTCTGGAAGAGCAGTCAGTGCATTTAATCACTGATCCATCTCTCCAGCCTGTTTTTTTTTCCATAATTTATTTTTCTTTTTTCATATTACATCCAAACACAACTCTTTCTGGTTTGCTTATAGATAAGCAAAACACTATCTTATTTCCCCTTCTGAGTGAGATTCATATGTCTTTCCTTGGACCCTCCTTATTACCCGGTTTCTTTGAGTCTTGTTGATATAGCATGGCTGTCTAGCATTTTATGCCTATTGTCCAATTATAAGCGAGTACATACCATATGTGTCTCCCTGGCTCTGGGTTACCTCACTCAGGATGATAATCTCAAGTTCCATCCAATAGCTGCAAATTTCCTGAAATCTTTGTTTTTGCTAGCTGAATAGTATCCATTGTGTAGATGTACCACATTTTTATTATCCATTCTTCAGTTTAGGAACATCTAGATTGTTTCTAGTTTCTGGCTATTACAAATAAAGCTGCCATGAACATAGTTGAGCAAGTGTCCCTGAAGTATACTGGAGAGTCTTTTGGGTATGTGCCTAGGACTAGTATAGCTGGGTCTTGAGGTAGAACTATTCCCAATTTTTTGAGAAATTACCAAATTAATTCCCAAAGTTATATAAGTTTGCACTCCCACCAGCAATAGAGGAGTGTTCCCCTTGCTCTACATCTTCTTTAGCATGTGCTTTCATTTGAGTCTTTGATCTTAGACATTCTGATGGGTATAAGATGGAATCTCAGAGTCGTTTTGATTTTCATTTCCCTGATGGTAAGGATGTTGAACTTTTTTATAAAATTATTTTATTTTTTTACAGTCCAGTCATTTTCCCCCTCCAAGTTGGCCCGCTGACAGTTCCTCATCCTATTTCTCCCTCCAGCTGTCTCCAAGAGGATGCCCTCCCACCCCCAACCAGGCCTCCCCACTCCCTGGGGTCTCAAGTCTCTGGAGGGTTAGGTGCAAGTTCTCTCACTGAGGCCAGACCAGGCAGACCTCTGCTGTATATGTGTCAGGGGTCTCAGATTAGCTAGTGTATGCTGCCTGGTTGGTGGCTCAGTGTCTGAGAGATCTCAGGGGTTCAGGTTAGTTGAGACTGCTGGTCTTCATATGGGGTTGGCCTCTTCCTTAACTTCTTCCAGCCTTTCCCTAATTAAACCACAGTGGTCCCCAACTTCAGTCCATTGATTCAGTCAGCTGCTTCTTGGGGCTCTCAGAGGACAGCCATGCTAGGTTCCTGTCTGTAAGCACACCATAGCATCAGAAATAGTATCAGGCCTTGGAGCCTCCCCTTGAGATGGATCCCAAGTTGGGCTGGTCACTGGACCTCCTTTCCCTCAGGCTCTTCTCCATTTTTGTCTCTGCATTTCCTTTAGACAGGAACAATTCTGAGTCAGAGTTTTTGAATGTGGGATGGCAACCCCATCCCTCCACTTGATGTCCTGTCTTTCTACTGGAGATAGACTCTATAAATTCCCTCTCCCCACTATAGCGCATTTCATTTGAATCTTGAGTCTCTCACTTCCCAGATCTCTGGTACATTCTAGAGGGTCCCCCACCTCCCACCCCTAAGGTTGCAAATTTCCATTCATTCTGCTGACCCTCAGGGCTTCTCTCCTGTTTCCCCATCTGAATACCTGATCATTTTTCCCCTTTCCCCTCACCCTTCCTCTCCCATTCAGATGCCTCCCTCTCTCTGCCCCCTGTGATTGATTTCTTTTCCCTCCCAAGTGGGATTGAAGCATCCTCTCTTGGGCCCTTCAACTTGTTAGCTTTCTTGAGTTCTGTGGATTGAATCCTGGGTATTCTGTACTTTTTTGGCTAAATATCCACTTATTAGTGAGTATATACCATTCATGTCATTTTAGTCTGAGTTACCTCACTCAGAATAGTATTTTCTAGTTCCATCCATTTGTCTGCAAAACTCATGGTATTCTCCTTCTTAATAGCTGAATAGTATTTCATTGTATAAATGAACCACATTTTCTGTATCCATTCTTCCACTGTGGGACATCTGGGTCATTTCCAGCTTCCGGCTATCACAGATAAGGCCACTATGAACATAGTGGAGCATGTCTTCTTGTGGCATGGTGGGACATCCTTTTGGTATATACCTAAGTGTGGTATAGCTGGGTCTTCAGGTAGATCTATTTCCAATTTTATGACGAACCTCTAGACTGATTTCCAGATTGGCTGTACCAGTTTGCAATCCCACCGGCAATGGAGGAGTGTTCCTCTTTCTCCATATCTTTTCTAACATGGGCTGTCAACTGAGTTTTTTTTCCCCCATTTGTTAGTCCTGTGGTTTTTTTATTTGTTATTTTATTTATTTATGTTTCCCTTCTGCAAACCCCCTATCCCATCCCCCCTTACCCTGCTTCTATGAGGATACTCTCCCACCCACCCACCCATTCCTGCCCCACCACTCTAGCATTACTCTACACTGGGGCATCAAGCCTTCACAGAACCAAGGGCTTCCCCTCCCATTGATTCCAGATAAGGCCTCTTCAGTTCCTTCAATCCTTCTACTAACTCCTCTATTGGGGTCCCTGTGGTCAGTGAGATAGTTGGCTGCGAGCATCCACATTTGTATTGGTCAGGATCTCACAGAGCCTCTCAGGAGACAGCTATATGAGGCCCCTGTCAGCAAGCACTTCATGGCATCTGCAATAGTGTTTGGGTTTGGTGTCTACATGTGGGATGGATCCCCAAGTAGGGCAGTCTCTGGATGGCCTTTCCTTCAGTCTCTGCTGCACTCTTTGTTCCTATATTTTCTCTATTCAGGAGCAATTCTGATTTAAAATTTTGAAGATGGATGGGTGGCTGCATCTCTCAACTGGGGAGGGTGGGCATGCCTAACCTTTGGATATGGTTTTGACAGGTTCTCCCTCCCCTTTGTGGGGTATTTCAGCTAATATCATCCCCATGGAGTGCTGGGAGGCTCTTGCTTTTCTGGCATCTGGAGCTTTCCTATTGCTACCCCCAGTTCCCCATCTCCCATTGCTACACACCTCTGTTCAATTTCCTGACCCTCTGTATATCTCCTCTGTCTCCTCTCATACCTGATCCTTCCTTTCTTTTCCCCTCCCCCTTTTCTCTTCCTCCAAAACCCCTCCCACACTTTACTTCCCTTAACTATTTTGTTTCCTCTTCTAAGAAGGACTGGAGCATACACTCTTTGGCCTTTCTTCCTTTTGAGCTTCATGTGGTCCGTGAGTTGTGTTGTGGGTATTCCACACTCTTTGCCTAATATCCACTTAACAGTGAGTACATACCATGTGTGTTCTTTTGTGACTGAGTTACCTCAATCAGGATGTTTTCTACATCCATCCATTTGCCTATGAATTTCATGAAGTCATTGTTTTGTTTGATGAGAGTAAGGTGTTGAAGTCTCCCACTATTTTTGTGTGCGATGCAGTGTATGCTTTGAGCTTTAGTAAAGTGTTTTTTTTTTAAATTAATGTGAGTGCCCTTGCATTTGAAGCATAGATGTTCAGAATTGAGATTTCATCTTGGTAGATTTTTCTTTTCATGAATATGAAGTGTCCTTTTTTATCTTTTCTTTGATAAATTTTGGTTGAAAGTCGATTTTATTTGATATTAGAATGGCCACTCCAGCTTGTTTCTTGGGCCATTTACTTGGAAAATTGTTTTCCATCCTTTTACTCTGAGGTAGTGTTTGTCTTTGTCACTGAGATGCCTTTCCTGTATGCAGCAAAATGCTGGGTCCTGTTTATGTATCCAATCTGTAAGTCTATGCCTTTTTATTAGGAAATTGAGTCCACTGATGTTAAGAGATATTTTGGAAACATGATTGTTGCTTCCAGTTATTTTTGCTGTTAGAAGTGGAATTATGTTTGTGTGGCAATCTTCTTTTGGGTTTGTTGGAAGATTACTTTCTTGGTTTTTCTAGGTTGTAGTTTCCCTCCTTGTGTTGGAGTTTTCCAACTATTATCATTTGCAGGGTTAGATTTATAGAAAGATATTGTATAAATTTGGTTTTGTCATGGGCTAAATTGTTTTCTCCAAATATGGTAATTGAGAGTTTTGCTGGATATAGTAGCCAGTGCTGGCATTTGTGTTTTCTTAGAGTCTGTATGACATCTGTTCAAGATCTTCTGGCTTTTACAGTCTCTGGTGAGAAGTCTGGTGTAATTCTGATAGGTCTTGCTTTATATGTTACTTGACCTTTTTCCCTTACTGCTATTAATATTCTTTCTTTGTTTTGTGTGTTTGGTGTTTTGACTATTATGTGATGGTAGGAATTTCTTTTCTGGTCTAGTCTATTTGGAGTTCTGTAGCCTTCTTGTATGTTTATGGGTGTCTCTTTCTTTAGGTTAGGGAAGTTTTCTTCTATAATTTTGTTGAAGATATTTACTGGCCCTTTAAGTTGGGAATCTTTACTCTCTTCCATATCTATTATCCTTAGGTTTGGTCTTCTCAGTCTGTCCTGGATTTCTTTGATATTTTGGGCTAGGAGCTTTTTGTGTTTTGCATTTTTTTGACTGTTGTGTCAATGTTTTCTATGGTATTTTCTGCACCTGAGATTTTCTCTTTTATCTCTTGTATTCTGTTTCTTGTATGCTTGCATCTGTGACTTCTGATCTCTGTCCTAAGTTTTCTATCTCCAGGGTTGTCTCCCTTTGTGATTTCTTTATTGCTTCTATTTCCATTTTTAGATCCTGAATGGTTTTGTTCAATACCTTCACTTGTTTGGTTATGTTTTTCTATAATTCTTTAAGGAATTTTTGTGCTTCCTCTTTAAGTGCTTCTACCTGTTTACCTGTGTTCTCCTGTATTTCTTAAAGATAGTTGTTTATGTTCTTTTAAAAGTCTTCTTTCATCATCATGAGATGTGATTTTAAATCATAGATAGTATTGCTTTTCTGATGTGCTGAGATATCAAGGGATTGCTATGGTGGAAGAACTGGGTTCTCATCATGCCAATAGCCTTGGTTTCTGTTACTTATATTCTTGCCCTTGCCTCTTGCCATCTATCTCTGGTGTTGCCCTGGTCTTGGTGACTCTTACTGTGGCTTATCCCTCTTGTAAGCCTGTGTGTCAGCACTCCTGGGAGACCAATTCTCTCTGGGAGATATTTGGGTATGGAGAGTTGTGACACAGGTTCATCTCCAGGGAACAGATGGAAATCAGAAGGATCCTGTCCCTGGCTGTTCCTTGGTTCCTGTGTCCTGATGGCTCTGGGCAGGACTTTCTTGGGCTAGGAATTTGATCAGAGTGGTGGTCTCACCTGTGCTCTCAGATGTGTCAGCACTTTAGGGAAACCAGCTCTCTCCTGGTGGGATTTGGGTGTGGAGAGCTGTGGCACAGGGTCAGCTCTGGGCACAGATGGAAACCAGAAGTGTCACTTGAGTTCTTGATCTTAGCCATTCTGATTGGTGTATGGTGCTTCTCAGCCATTCAAGATTCCTCTGTTGAGAATTCTGTTTAGCTCTGTACCACTTTTTTTTTTTAAATTGGGTTATTTGGTTTGTTCATGTTTAGTTTCTTGAGTTCTTTATAAATTTTGGATATTATTCCTCTGTCAGATGTAGAGGTTGTGAAGAGCTTTTCCCATTCTGTGGGCTGCGCTTTTTTTCCTATAGATGATGTGCTTAGCCTTGCAAAAACTTTTCAGTTCCATGGGGTTTCATTTATTAATTGTTGATCTTAGTGCTTGAACTGTTGGTGTTCTGTTCATGAATTTATCTCATGTGCTAGTGAGTTCAAGGCAGTCCTCCACTTTTTCTTTGATTAGATTTAATTTGTCCAGTTCTATGTTAAGGTCTTTATCCATTTTGACTTGATTTTGTGCAAGGTGATAGTTATGGATCTACTCGCATTCTTCTACATCCAGACATCCAGTTAGACCAACATATTTTGCTGGAGATGGTCTCCCTTTTCCCTTGTATGGCTTTTGCTTCTTTGTCAAATATCAAGTGTCCATAGGTGTGTAGGTTTATTCCTGGGTCTTGGATTCTATTCCATTTACCGATTGTCTGTTTTTAATGCTAATATCATGTAGTTTTTAGTACTATTGTTCTGTAGTATAGTTTGAAATTAGGGATGGTGATATCTCCAGAAGTTCTTCTATTATACAGGATTATTTTAGCTATCTTGGATTTTTTGTTTTTTCCGTATGAAGTTGAAAATTGTTCTTTCAAGTTCTGAAATGAATTGTGTTGAAATTTTGATGGGAATTTAATTGAATCTGTATATTACTTTCAATAAGATAGTCATTTTCATTATGCTAATTTTACTGATCAATGAGAATGGTAGATCTTTCTATCTTCTGATAACTTCCTCAGTTTCTTTCTTCAGAGACTTGAAGTTCTTATCATATAGGTCTTTCACTTGCTTGGTTAGAGCTACCTCAAGATATTTTATATTATTTGTGGCTTTTGTGAGTGGTGTTGTTTCCCTATTTTTTTCTCACCCTCTTTGTTGTTTGTATATAGAAGTGCTAATGATTTTTAATTTTTGAGTTAATTTTGTATCCAGTCACTTTGTTGAAGGTGTTTATCAGTTGTAGGAGTTCTCTGGTAGAATTTTTGGGGTCACTTAAATATAATCATATCATCTACAAATACAGACACTTTACTTCTTCCTTTCCAATTTGTATCTTCTTGATCTCCTTCAGTTGTCTTATTGCTCTTGCTAGAACTTTAAGTACTATGTTGAATAGATAGTGAAAGAGTGGGCAGCCTTTTATTTTCCCTCATTTTGGTGGAATTGATTTAGGCTTCTTTCCATTTAATTTAATGTTGGCTATTAGCTTGCTATATATTGCTTTTATTATGTTTAGGTATGCATTTTGTATCCCTGATCTCTCCAAGACTTTTATGATGAAGGGTATTAGATTTTGTCTAAGGCCTTTTCAGCATCTAGTGAGATGATCATGTAACTTTTTCTTTCAGTTTGTTTATGTGGATTATTTCAGTTTCAGTATGGTGGTTTACATTGATGGATTTTCATATATTGAACCATTCCTGCATTCCTGGGATAAAGCATACTTGATCATGGTGGAGGCTGTTTTTGATGTGTTCTTGGGTTCTGTTTGCAAATATTTTAATTAGTATTTCTGCATCAGTGTTTGTAAATGAAATTGCTCTAAAATTCTCTTTTTCTCTGTGTGGTTTAGGTATCAGGGTGACTATTGCCTCAGAGAATGAGATGTTCCTTCTGTTTCTATTTTGTAGGATAGTTTGAATAGTATTGGTATTAGCTCTTCTATGAAAATCTTGTAGTTTTCTGCACTAAAACCATCTACACCTGGCTTTTTATTTGGTTGGGGGACTTTTAATGACTATTTTCTTAGGGGTTATAGGAATGTTTAAACAGTTTATCTAATCTTGATTTAACTTTGGTAAGTAGTATTTATGTAGAAAATCATCCATTTCATTTAGATTTTCCAGATTGTGGAGTATAGGCATTTGAAGTAAGAGAACGATCCTTTGAATTTTCTCAATGTGTTGGTATGTCTCCATTTTCATTTTATAATCTGTTAATTTGGGTACTGTCTATCTGCCTTTTAGTTAGTTGGCTAACGGTTTGTCTATCTTGTTGATTTTTCTCAAAGAACCAGTTCTCAGTTTCGTTGATTTTTTTGTATTATTCTCTTTGTTTCTAATGTATTAATTTGAGACTTGAGCTTGATTATTTTTTGCCATGTACTTCTCTTGAGTATGTTTCTTTTTTTCCCCAGGAGCTTTAAGGTATACTTTTAAATTGTCAGTATGAGAACTCTCTAATTTCTTTATAAAGGCACCTAGTGCTATGAACTTTCCTCTTAGCACTGCTGTTATTGTGTTATATAAGTTTGGGTATGTTATGCCTTCATTTTCATTGAATTCTAGAAAGTCTTTAGTTCTTTCTTTTATTTCTTCTCTGACCCAGTGATAAGTGAGTTGAGAGTTCTGCTTCTGTGAATTTGTAGCCTTTCAGCTGTTTCTGTTGTTGGTTGAACTCAGCTTTTATCCATGGTGGCCTGAGAAGATACAAGGAGCTATTTCAATTTTGTTGTATCTATTGAAGCTTGCTTTGTGACCAGACATATGGTCGACTTTGGAGAAGATCCAATAAGGTGTTGAGAAGAAGGTATATTATTTTGTGTTTGGGTGAAAGATTCTGTTAGGATCATTTCAGTCATAACCTTGGTTAGGTTCATTGTTTCTCTGTTAAGTTTCTGTTTAGATGATCTGTCTATTGGTGAGAGTTGGATGTTGAAGTCTCTCACTCTTAATGTGTGCACCTCGATGTGTTTTACATTTTAGTAATGTTTCTTTTATGAATGTGGGTATCCTTGTGTTTGGGGCATACATGTTCAGAATTGAGATGCCATCTTGGTGAATTTTTCCTTTGATAAATATGAAGTGTTCTTTTCCATCTCTTTTCATTACTTATTGTTGAAAGTCTATTTTATTAGATATAGAATGGCTATTCCAGCTTGCTTCTTAGGTCTGTTTGCTTGGAAAACTTTTTTTCCAGCTCTTTACTCTGAGTTACTGACTATCTTTGTTACTGAGGTGTGTCTCTTATGTCAAGCAAAAGGATGGATTTTGTTTTCTTATCTGTGTCTGTTTTGGCAGAGGGAATTCAGTTCATTGATGTAGCAATATTAATGACAAATGGTTGTTAATTTCTGTTTTTTTTAATGTTGGTGGTGGTAGTGTTTGCGTGCAAGTGTGTACGAGTGTATGTGTGTATGTGTATGTGCATTTGAGGATGTTACCTTTATTTTGTTTTCACTAGAGTGAAATTATTTACTTCATTTATTTTCTTGGGTTTAATTAACATCCTTGGTTTGGAGTTCTATCTCAAGTATTTTCTGTAGGGCTGATTTTTGGACAGATAGTATTTAAATTTGGTTTTGTCTTAGAATAGCCTCTTTTCTTCAACTATGATGATTGAGAGTTTTGCTGTGTATAGTAGTATACACTAGCATCTGTGGTTTTTAGAGGCTGTAAGACATCTGTCCAGGCTCTTATGGCCTTTTGATTTCTATTGAGAAGTCAGGTATAGTTCTGATAGGTATGCTTTTGTACATTACTTGGCCTTTTCCCTTGCAGCTTTTAATATTCTTTCTTTGTTTTCTAGATTTTGTGTTTTGATTATTATGTGGCAGGAGGATTTTCATTTTTGGTCCAATCTATTTGGTTTTATGTAAGTTTCTTGTATGTTTATATGTTTATAAGCATCTCTTTCTTTAAGGTGGGGATATTTTCTTCTATGATGTTTTTGAAAATACTTTCTGGGTCTTGGACTGGGACTATTCACCTTCTTCTATTCCTATTATTCTTAGATTATTCTTAGGGTAGTTTTTTTTTTTTGTCCCTGATTTCCTAGATGTATTATGTCAGGAATACATATTTTTTTTAAAATGTAACATTTTGTTTGACTGATGTATCAATCTCTTCTATTGTATCTTCTACTCAAGAGATTCCATCTCTTGTATTCTGTTATTGATGTATGTGTGTGTGTGTGCATATGCATGTATGTGTGTGTTGTTCATGTTCTCTTTCCTATGTTTTCCATCTCCAGGATTCCCAAATTGTGTTTTCTTTAATGATTCTACTTTCATTTTTAGATCTTGAACAGTTTTATTTATTTCATTTTCTGTTTAATTGTAATTTCCTGTATTTCTTTGAGGAATTTATTTCCTTTTTAAAGGCATCTATCATTGATTTAAGGTCATTTTCTTGTGATTTGTTTGTGTTAAGATATTCAGGCTTGCTGTAGGTAGGTAGTTTTACTCTGAAGGTGCCATGTGGCCCTAGCTCCTGTTTGACTTCTTACACTTCCCTTTAGAGATCTGGTTGTCCATAGATGTCCATGGTATAACAGGTATTGGGAAGGCAGGCCTAATATGGATGTTCCCCAGCTGCAGGCCTATGGTGGGCAGTCTTGGACTGGTTGTTTTTAGTATAGAAGGCCTGGATGTGCCTTGTTCAGAGGGCCTAAACATTCCTTATTTGGAAGGCCTGACAGAGGTCAGCAAAGGAGTGCTCAGACAATCTGAATTTTATTTTGTTTTTGTTTTTTAAATCAAATCTCACATTCTGATAGTTTTTTCCTCCAAATAATCTTAGTGTAAGGTCTCTGATTCATTTTTATTTCTTTAAATTACTAATAGTTTATCAATTTTACTAATAATTATTTATTGCCTGCATTATCCAACAGAGTGTAAGTTCCTTGAAGGTAGAGATTGTCTCACTGTGGCAAATTTTCTTGAAATCATAGGTTTAGACAGATTTTGTTACCTACTAATTATCTAATAAATATTTGTTAATAAAGAGGTTCTTTAAAATGTATAAACTACTTTTTTATTATTTACTTTTTTGTCATTCTCTTTGGGAAGAGTGCTGATATATTTGCTATTGTCTTCATTAGAGAAAATATAATTCAAATTATATTTCTAGATTATTTTTGAAAAACATAGCACAAGAAAGGAACATTATCATTGTTACAGGAACAGGACTTTTATATTATTGGCAAAAAGCACAAAGAGTCTTAAATGACTTATCAAGATTGAGTGACTGCTTAGAAAATTGTAAAAACATATGTTGAGATGGTCTTATTCATTTTTAAATGTAGGAGTGCTCTGTCTGCATGTACACTTACATGGCAGATCTCTTTATAAATCCCTTTATAGATGGTTGTGAGCCACCATTGGTTGCTAGGAATTGAATTTAGGATATCTGGAAGAACAGCTAGTACTGTTAGCCACTGAGTCATCTCACCAGCCCAAGATAATGTTATTTTTGTAATGGTGTTTTACTGCCCTTTCCCTAGTCTGGTATCTGTACTGTGGGATGAATTTTTAATCCTAAATGCATATCTTACCCATATGCAAATGTCATCCCTTGAATTTGGCTTTCTTGTAACATTTTATATTCTAGTGATCTTAATTAATGATTATTCCAAATACATTTATATTTGATTAACATGTAAGTTATTATTTCTACTTACAATTATAAATACCTAATATCTATTTGCCTTCCATATCTCAAACCTGTTTCTTAACAAGATGAGCAGACTCAACTTGGTTGATAATACAGACCTGTAGCCCCAGGACTAAGAGGCTGTGGCAAAAAGACTGCAAGTTAGTGAGACTTTTTGGATGTAGCTCATGTCATTGCTAAATGCTACATCCATAAAGTCTCATAAACTTGATTGCCTAAACAGAGCTGAGTCACAATAGGCATGGCGAAGTGGATGGGGAAAGATCATAAGATCTCAACCCTACATAAAGAACTACAGGGAACTAATGCTATAGTGCTGAGAATGAGAAAAATAGTCTTCTTCAGGAAGAACACCAATTGGTTATCCAATACTAAGTGATTAGTTCTGAAACATACATTTATGTGTGTGTGTGTGTGTGTGTGTGTGTGTGTGTGTGAATAACATTATTCAGATTGAGCAGGTTATATTTAGAATCTATCTATCATCTATCTATCTATCTATATCCATCTATCTATCTATCTATCTATCTATCTATCATCTATCTATCATCTATCTATCTATCTATCTATCTATCTAATAAATATATTTAATTACATTCTAAATAACAATTAGTGAAAAAGAAGCCAGGAATTTGAAAGAGAGCAAGGAGGAGTATACAGGAGAATTTGGAGGAATGTAAGGGAAGGTAAAAATGATATAATTACATTGCAATCTTAAAAATAAAAAAAATTAAATCAAGACTGAAAGTTTGAGGTCATCCTATGCTACATAGCAAGCTCCCATCTCAAAACACAAGTCAACTGCCAGACAGTAGACGTGCACACCTTTAATCCCAGAACTTGAGAGGCTGTGATACTTATTTTTAGTTGTCAACTTGACTACATATGTAATTAGCTAAAATCTCCAAATGAGAGATAATACCTTTAAAGGGATTTTACTGAATTTGACGTGGGAAGATCCACTTCTAATCTGGATTTTTGAGATTAGAAGACAGACTTTTAAGGTATGAATAAACAATTTTAATCTAGGTTACACCTTCTGCTAAGGACATGGAAGAGGGAAACTTTTGCTTTTTGCCTGCTTGCTCTGGCCTCACTAGCAAGTCCATTCCTGCACTAGCATTAGAGTATTTCTTTGAGATTCTGTGTATATTGAAGATCAGCCTAGACATCCAGCATTGTGGACTGAGGAAGTATGGGATCCTTGGACCTTCATAGGCAACCATTGTTGGATTATCTGGGCCATAGCATGTATATAATTCTAATACCCCCTTCATATATATGATAATATGATATATATGGAAATATATATACATATATATAATATAGTATATATACTATATAGCATAGTTATATATAGCATATTGTTATATACTCTAGAGATCCTTAACAAACCTAGTTGCAGAGGCAAGCAGGAGGATGATCTCTGAGTTTGAGGCCAGCCTGTTCTATAGAACAAATTTTAGGACAACCAGGGCTACACAGAGAAACCTTGTCTTGGAAATTCAGGCAAATAAACAGTAAAGAAAGCAAACAAATCAATCAATAACTCAATCAATAAATAATAATTGAATGCAAAGACATAAAAGCTAAAAAAAAAGAAGAGGAGCTAAGAAAGTAAAAAAGTATTTGTTTAAAGCCACATATTTGGAAGACAGCAGCTAAGAACCTAGAATTATTTCAATGTCCTTTCAAGGACACAATTTTAAAATAATGTCTCTAACACTATATTCATTATGTTCCTTATAGTTGTAAAAACAGTGGATAAGAGCAACTTAAATGAGTAAGGAGTTATTTTGACTTGCAGTTTCAGGTGATTTGGTTCATCTAGGCATGATCACAGGAGCTTGAGGGAGCTGATCACATTGCATCCACATTCAGGAAACAGTAAGCTGAAGGTGGTGCTCAGTTTCTTTTCCCTTTTCTACTGAGTTTACTACTTAGCCTACAGGATGGTGACAAATCACATTCAACTAACCCAGTCTAGAAGCTCTCTCACAGATATGTTTAGAAGTTTGATTCCTACATTATTTTAGATTCTGTCAAGATGGCAGTATTAACTATCACAAACAGGTTATTTTGCAAGACCCCAGTAAACACACTTATTATTGTTTTATATACTATCTTGTTCTTCCCACATAGTAAATCTTCCTTTAGACCAGAGGCTCTGAACTGGAGCAATTTTGCCTCTGAGATCACTGTCAGTATCTGGAAACATTCTTGATTTTCTGGAAGGAAAGTGCTACCGGCATCTAATGGGTAGAGGCCAGGGGAATTGCTAAGAAGCTCATAGTGAACAGAACAAAGAGCTGTTCAAATGTACTGAGGTTGAACAATCACGATTTAGAATATAACCTATTGATTTATAAGCATTTAAGAGAATGTCTAGAAGTGTACCAAAGCAAGCAACACTTTGATGTTGCAAAAACAGATATACAGATTTTGCTCCTTTTAGTATCTGAGGTTCTTATTTGTACTACGAGATAAGAGCTAAGTTAAAGTCACACTCCTCAGCTAGGATAAAGGAAATTCTACTCATTATATATTCATGTTTGTTATGGTATTCTTTACTTAAGATATTTTCTTTTGATCATTAACTAAAACAATGAATTCACCTGAAACAACACTGGTTAAGTCTCAAAATCAAAACATCATGGAAAGTAGTCTTTGATGTTCTTCCAAATCTGAGCAGCTGAAAAAAATGTCAGTTTCATCATGGCAAATAGAGAATGGTATGTTTTATCAAGAAGCCAGAGTACTAATATTTTCTTCCAAAAAGGGGTGATGGTTGAGGATTGAAGAAAGAGAAACAGAAAGCCGTACCCAAAGAAACCAACAGGTTAGGTCATTTGCTTCGGCAGTGCCCTCATTTACATAGCATGTATTTCACCTTCCTTAGGGAAAACATTAGAGACTCAGAGCCCAACTATTAACACAGATAAATTTGGTCTCTATGCTTTAGTTGATGATTAATTGGTACTTGTGCAACATTGCTGTTTAACTCCCATGTATCCCGTGTATATGCTATGTTCATGGTTAAAGATTTAGAGAAGTATTTTTTCAGAATTATATTTGTGCAGTGCAAAAGTTGTTTTTCATAGTTTGACTCATATTTTTCTCTTTCCTTTCCTGGATGGTTGCTTAATGTCATAACTAGATTTTCTAACCCGAAACTGCCACCACCTATAACCAGGCAAGACTTCCAATGGAGGGATGGGGACACTAAGCCAGCCCCAAAACCTTTGATCCATAATTTTTTCTGCCTACAAGATGTGCCAGGATAACGATGGAGCAGAAATTGAGGAAATGGACAGCCAATACTAGTCCAACTTGAGACCCATGGCATGAGAGAGCCCATCCTGGACATTCACTATTAATGATATTCTCCTATACTTGCAGACAGAAAATCTAGCATAACTGTGCTCTGAGAGGCTTCACTCAGAAGTCGATAGAAACAGTTGCAGAGACCCACAGCCAAACATTAGGTGGAGCTTGGGTAACCTTGTGGAAGAGAGGGAGGAAGGATTGGAGGAGTCAGAGGGATCAAGGATATCACAAGAAAGCCTACAGAATCAACTCACCTGAGCCTATAGGGGCTGAAAGAGACTGAACCACTGAACAGAAATCATGTATGGGACAGACCTAGGTACCTACATGTATATAACAAATGTGCAGCTTGGTCTTCACATGGGACTTCTAACAACTAGAGCAGAGATTGTCTCTGACATTATTGCCTGCCTTTGGATCTCTTTCCCCTCTCTAAGCTGCCTTTTCTAGGATCAATAGAAGAATAAACACCTATTCTTATTGCAACTTGATATGTCAAAATGGGTTGATATTCATTCGAGGCCTCCCCTTCTCTGAGGAAAAAGGGAGGGGGAGATAGTAGGGAGGGACTAGGAGGAAAGGAGAGAAGGGAAGCTATGATTGAAATGTGAAGTAAATAAATAGATTTTAAAAACCAACAACTAGGTTTCCTAATGTGCTGGCTAGTTTGAAGTCAATTTGGCACAGGATAGAGTTATTTGGAAAGAAGTAATCACAGTTTAGAAAATGTACTTATTAGATTGCCCTATGGGCAACCTGTGGTGCATTTTCTTAATTATTGAATAATGTGGGTGGGCCTCAAAAATTGTGGTGGTCCTAGGGTATATAAGAAATCAGGCTGAACAGCCCTTCTATACTTAGAGAAGGGAGGAGATGTCAGGGGTAGCCCTGCTTACCCACTGAAGGCCTAAAATCAGCAATAGGCTTGTCATACATGTATACTAACACCAAGTCTCGGGTCTCAGTGGAAAAACATCGAAACAGATGGCTATAAGCTAATGTAAACAGGCAGCTTTTGTGGAAATTTACAAGCCTGAGTAGTCATAGACCTTGTAAATAGGTAGCCTTGGCAGACTATACCAACTTAGATAAGGACAAGCGAGTGAGTCATAGGCAGAGTCATAGTGACTTGTCCCCTGAACCTTCACCCAGCCGATACCCGGTTCTGATGATATCTGTATTCCTCCTGATCACCCACACTCCAGTGTCATTCCCTTCCCCACATCCTGCCTTTCTGTGTTTATAACCCCTGTGTGAATGAATTATGATTTGAGAAAAAATAAATTAAAAAAAAAAAAAAGAAATCAGGCTGAGCAAGCCATGGGGAGAAAGCCACCAAAGAGCTTCCTGTGACTTTTACTTTAGTTTCTGTCTCCAGGTTCACATCCTGACTTCCCTGGGTGATGGGCTATACGGTGTAAGATAAAATAAACCATTTTCTTTCCAAGTTGCTTTTGGTTATGGTATATTAAAAACACAACAATGGAAAACCAAATTAAGACATTTAGTCTGGCTTCTCCTCACTTTGTCCTTTGCTGTGTTAACCAAACCTAGCATTTTGCTGCATACAGGAAAGGCATCTCAGTGACAAGGAGAGACACTACCTCAGAGTAAAAGGATGGGAAACAATTTTCCAAGTAAATGACCCAAGAAACAAGCTGGAGTGGCCATTCTAATATCAAATAAAATCGACTTTCAACCAAAAGCTATCAAAAAAGATAAGGAAGGACACTTCATACTCATCAAAGGAAAAATCTACCAAGATGAAATCTCAATTCTGGACATCTATGCTCCAAATGCAAGGGCACCCACAATCATAAAAGAAACTTTACTAAAGCTCAAAGCACACATTGCACTGAACACAACAATAGTGGGGGATTTCAACACCCTACTCTCAGCAATGGACAGATCATGGAAACAGAACCTAAACAGAGACACAGTGAAACTAACAGAAGTTAAAAACCAAATGGATTTTGCAGGTATTTATAGAACATTTCATCCAAAAATAAAAGAATATACGTTCTTCTCAGCACCTCATGGTACCTTCTCCAAAATTGACCACGTAGATTGGTCAAAAAACAGGCCTCAACAGATACAAGAAAATTGAAATAATCCCTTACATCCTATCAGATCACCACCGACTAAGGCTGTCCTTCAATAACAATAAAATCAATAAAAACCCCACATACACTTGGAAACTAAACAATGCTCTACTCAACGATAACTTGGTCAGGTAAGAAATAAGAAAGAAATGAAAGACTTTAGAATTTAATGAAAATGAGGATACATCATACCCAAACTTGTGGGACACAATGAAAGCAGTACTAATAGGAAAACTCATAGCTCTAAATGTCTACAAAAAGAAACTGGAGAGAGTACACACTAGCAGCTTGACAGTACACCTGAAAGCTCTAGAATAAAAAGAAGCAAATGCACCCAAGAGGAGTAGATGTCAGGAAATAATCAAACTCGGCTGAAATCAACCAAGTAGAAACAAAAAGAACTATACAAAGTATCAACAAAACCAGGAGCTGGTTCTTTAAGAAAATCAACAAGATGGATAACCCTTAGCCAGATTAACCAGAGGGCACAAAGACAGTATCCAAATTAATAAAATCAGAACTGAAAAGGGAGACATAACAATAGAAACTGAGGAAATTCAAAAAATCGTCAGATCCTACTACAAAAGCCTATACTCAACAAAACTGGAAAATATGGATGAAATGGACAATTTTCTATACAGATATCAGCTACCAAAGTTAAATCAGGAGCAGATAAACCATCTAAACAGTCCCATAACCCCTAAAAAAATAGCACCAGTTATTAAAAGTCTCCCCACCAGAAAAAGCCCAGGACCAGATGGTTTTAGTGCAGAATTCTATCAGACCTTCAAGGAAGACCTAATACCAATTCTCTTCAAACTATTCCACAAAATAGAAACAGAAAAAACACTACCCAAGTCGTTTTATGAAGCCACAATTATGCTCATTCCTAAACCACAAAAAGACACAACAAAACAGAAAACTTCAGACCAATCTCCTTTATGAATATCAATGCAAAAATATTCAATAAAATTCTTGCAAACTGAATCCAAGAACACATCAAAACAATCATCCACAATGATCAGATAGGCTTTATCCCAGGAATGCAGGGATGGTTCAATATTCGGAAATCCATCAATGTAATCCACTATATAAACAAACTCAAAGAAAAAACAATATGATCATCTCACTAGATGCTGAGAAAGCATTTGACAAAATTCAACACCCCTTCATGGTAAAAATCTTGGAAAGAACAGGAATCCAAACATAGTAAAAGCAATATATAGCAAGCCAGTAGCCAACATCAAACTAAATGGAGAGAAACTTGAAGCAATCCCACTAAAATCAGGGACTAGACAAGGCTGCCCACTCTCTCCCTACCTATTCAATATAGTACTGGAAGTCCTAGCCAGAGCAATTAGGCAACAAAAGGAGATACAATTAGATACAAATAGGAAAGGAAGAAGTCAAAATATCACTATTTGCAGATGATATGATAGTATAGTTAAGTGATCCTAAAACTTCCACCAGAGAACTCCTAAACCTGATAAACAACTTCATCAAAGTGGCTCGATATAAAATTAACTCAAATAAATCAGTAGTCTTCCTCTACTTGAAAGATAAACAGGCTGAGAAAGAAATTAGAAAGATGACAGCCTTCACAATAGTCAGTATAATATAAAATACCTTGGTGTGACTCTAACCAAGCAAGTGAAAGATCTGTATGACAAGAACTTCAAGTCTCCTAAGAAAGAAATCGAAGATCTCAGAAGACGGAAAGATATCCCATGCTCACGGATTGGCAAGATTAATATAGTAAAAGTGGATATTTTGCTGAGAACAATCTACAGATTCAATGCAATCTCCATCAAAATTCCAAATCAAATTTTCACAAAGATAGAAAGAACAATTTGCAAGTTCATTTGGAATAACAAATAACCCTGGATAGTGATAACTATTCTCAACAATAAAAGAACTTCTGAGGGAATCACCATTCCTGACATCAAGCAATAGTGATAAAAACTGCATGGTATTGGTACAGAGACAGGTAAGAAGATCAATGGAATAGAATGAAGACCCAGAAATTCATACACCTATGGTTACTTGATCTTTGACAAAGGAGCTAAAACCGTTCAGTGGATAAAGGACAGCATTTTCTACAAATGGTGCTGGTTCAATTGGAGGTCAGCATGTAGAAGAATGCAAATTGATCCATTCTTATCTACTTGTACAAAGCTCAAGTCCAAGTGGATAAAGGAACTCCACATAAAACCAGATACACTGAAACTAATAGAATAGGTGGTGGAAAAGTACCTTGAATACTGCCGGGAGCCAAACCCAGGAAACTACCTGCTGTCCTAAGAGAACCTAGGAAGTTACCTGCTGTTCTAGAAAGCTAGTCAGTACAAGGTTAAGAAGGGACTTTCACAGGTCTCAGGCCCCAGGAACTTAAAGAACGCCTGGCATTTCCTAGGAGCTGGTTAGGATAATGGGATGGTCTAGGGAAATAAGGATATGACTGTGGACTGGTCTCAGACAATAAGGATTCAACAGTGGGATAGCCCTAAGCATTGACCCTCACCCAAACTTCCTGATTTGCTGTGTCTTTATAACCTGCATCCGAAATTAAAGTTTCAGAGCTTGATCAGAACCCCAGACTTGCTCTCATTCCTTGTGTCTCTTTTCCCTTCATTCTTTCATTCCCTTCCCTAAGGTCTCGTCGAATCCCCAAGGGCTGGGGCAATTGGCGCCCAATGTGTGTCCTTTGGGTCAGAGGCCGATCGAATGTTGCTTCCACAAGGACCTCCCGCACACATAGAATCGAAGCTTCTCCGGAGAGAAGAGAGAAGATTCACATTGTGATCGCTGCAGTCACCCACCTGTGATATTGATCTGGTGAAGATAAGAAAAAGGAATGCAATCATTGGGACAAGCATTAAGCAAACATGATTTGCTCTTAAAGGGTCTTAAAGAGTCTCTCAAGGCACGAAGAGTAAGGGTTAAGAAAAAAAGAATTTAAAAAAAAAATTTCATTGGTGATGTTTCCTCAAGAGGAGACTATCAATGAAAAAACGCTACACTTCCTAAGGAGGAAATAAAAAGATTAAACCTTGAAGATGAGGGAGAGAAAGGGCTAAAGCAGTTGTCCGCTCTCTGGCCATGTTAACAGAAGAAAAGAGAAAGGCTATTTTAGAGCCCTCCTGGGAGAAGGAAAAAAATCAGGAGACGTCCTGCATTTTTTTTCTGGCTCATACAGGAGAGATTCAGTTCTACTTTCTCTGTGTATTGTCTGTCCTAGGAGCTCCAATCTGTCCAATGTGTGTCAATTGTCTGTGTATTTGTTTCATTGCTTAAATGTTGTTCCATGCTTCATGTTTAAAAGAAAAATGGTTAAAACTTTATCTGCTGGTTGTTCAGCCCTTGATTTAGTTATTAATTAGTTGAGAGAGAGAGAGAGAGAGAGAGAGAAAGAAAGTAAAAATAAAAAGTAGTTTCAATTGGCCTTTGGAGCCCTGCACCTGTGGTTAGGAGTCTAGCTTAACATGGAGAAGCCCTGCCACAGTCTCATTGATGTAAAAGCCGCTCTTAAAGGAGCCAGCAGGTTTTTTGTTTTTTTGTTTTTTTTTGGCTTCTATGGTAAGGAGCTGATGGTTCGTTTCTCCTAGAAAAATCTGTGACTATGATTATTGGGTTCAGCAGGTGACAAGATGCTTCTCTTGAAATTACAGCTAGAAAAAGTAAGAAAATTTTGTTTGAGTAAATTATATAAGGTGTGCATTCACTTCATTTTTGTTTCTGACTGGTTTTAAAAGTATAAAAATGTTCTACATGTTTTGGTTATAGATTATTTCCCTATAAGTTATTGGGTCTGATTAAAAATTTGCAACCTTGGTAACAGAAAGTTGGCTTAAAACTGGTAACTCAGGATTGGAGTCATTCAGAAACCAGATGTATAAAGATAAGACTTAAAACAATGTCTCTTTAAGAGATATCAAAAGCTGCACTATCATGCATTCATGTATAAGAACTGACAGCCAACTTTGTAACATGAAAGTAATGCATTTTGTGTTGATTTTAGAGAAAATGGATTGTTTGCATTGTTAAAAATTGGTTTTGTTTCTCAAAATTATGGTTATTCTCTAGTATTACAAAAAGAAACTTAAAATATAGTTAAACAGTGGCTGCAGTTGGCAGTTCAATCATGAGCTCAAGAATTTTTGACTCACTCATGTTTATGGTTAAAAAGAAGCTAGAGCAGGTGGAGATGATTGCAAGGGTATTAAAAGAGTCAAAAACAGCTGTAGCACAGTACAGCCCTGCTGCCACTTTTTACAGCATTATTAGATACAGTGGTAGAGGAAGATTTATTCCCCCAAGATTGAAAAGGAGATTTAAGTGTAAGTTTTATCTGAGATCAAATAAGGCCCTGATGAAAGATTTTAGGAATTTGTAGATAGGCTATTAAAAGGGCAGGTAGGATTTTTAGAGACTCTCAGGCAGTAGTCCCTTTTACACAATTGGCTTATGAGAATGCTAACTACAGTCCAAGCCATGCTTTCACAGTGCTGAGGTGATAAGGAGTGTTCTAGGTATGGGGACATAGGTAATTTTAGGAAAGACTCCAAAAAAAAAAAAAAAATAGAGGCATAGACAGACAGCAGAGTCACTCCCCTGAAATCTGTTCTCAGTGCAGGAAGGATAATTGTTGGGCCAGACCTAAAGAAATAGGCCTAAATTAAGAACCTTTACATTTGAGTTAAGACAAAGCTCAGAGTAGGCTCAGCAGAAGCTGGTGTGACATTCCTGTTGTCATGGTCACTCTGACTAGCCCCTAGAAAGGTGTTTTCCGGAATGTGGTTTTGTTTTGTTTGTTTGTTTTTTTTAATTGGATGTTTTATTTACATTTCATATGTTGTCCCCTTACCCCATCCCCCACCCACCCAGGAACCCCCTATCCCCTCACCCCTCCTCCTGCTTCTCTGCGGATGTACCCCTACCT
>NW_021604730.1:234110-250654 GCF_004785775.1 Grammomys surdaster
CTCCTCCTGCTTCTCTGCGGATGTACCCCTACCTACCCCCCCCCACCTCCCCACCCTTAAATTCCCATCCCGTGGGGCATCAAGCCTTCATGAGGCCAAGGATCTCTTCTCCTACCTATGCCCAGCAGGGCCCTCCACTCTTACGTATACAGCTGAAGCCATGGGTCCCTCCCTAAGTGCTCCCAGACTGGTTGTTTAGACCCTGGGAGCTCTGGTTGGTTGGTATTGTTGCTCTCCTCATGGGGCCACAAACCCTTTCAGCTCCAATGGTATTCACTCTAACTCCTCCATTGGGAACCCCATGATCAGTTCAATGTCTAGTTTTGAGCATCTGCCTCTGAATATGTCAGGCTCTTGCAGACCTCTGAGGAGACATCTATATCAGGCTCTTATCAGCATGCACTTCCTGACTTCCACATCAGCATCTACCTTTGGTGACTGCACATGGGATGGATACTCAGGTGGAATGGTCTTCAGACGGCCCCTCCTTCAGTTTCTGTCCCTCACTTTGTCTCCATATTTGCTCCCTTGATTATTTTGTTGTTCCTTCTAAGAAGGACCGAATCACCCCCACTTGGTCTTCCTTCTTCATGAGCTTCATGTGGCCTGTGAGTTGCATCTTGAGAATTTCAAGGTTCTGGGCTAATATCCAATAATCAGTGAGTATATACCATGTGTGTTCTTTTGTGATTGGCTTACCTCACTCAGGATGATAATTTCTAGTTCCATCCATTTACGTAGGAAATTCTCGAATTCATTGTTTTTAATAGCTGAGTAATACTCCATTGTGTAAATGTACCACATTTTTTGAATCCATTCCTCAGTTGAAGGACATCTGGGTTCTTTCCAGCTCCTGGCTATTATAAATAAGGCTGCTATGAACATAGTTGAGCATATGTCCTTGTTGTATGTTTGAGCATCTTGTGGGTATATGCCTAGGAGTGGTATAGCTGGATCCTCAGGTTATGTTATATCCAATTTTCTGAGGAACCGCCAAACTGATTTCCAAAGTGGTTGCACCATCTTGCAGTCCCACCAACAATGGAGGAGTGTTCCTCTTTCTCCACACGCTCACCAGCATCTACTATCACCTGAGTTTTTAATCTTAGCCATTCTGACTGGTGTGAGATGGAATCTCAGGGTTCTTTTGATTTGCATTTCCCTGACGACTAAGGATACTGAACATTTCTTCTGGTGCTTCTTGGCCATTCGTTATTCCTCCGTTGAAAATTCTTTGTTAAGCTCTATACCCCATTTTTTAATAGGGTAATTTGGTTGTCTGGAGTCTAATTTCTTGAGTTCTTTGTATATATTGGATATTAGCCCTCTACAGATATAGGATTGGTAAAGATCTTTTCCCAATTTGTTGGTTGTCGTTTTGTCCTATTGACAGTGTCCTTTGCCTTATAGAAACTTTGCAATTTTATGAAGTCCCATTTGTCAATTCTTGTTCTTAGAGCATATGCCATTGGTGTTCTGTTCAGGAACTTTTCCCCTGTGCCCAAGTATTCGAGGCTCTTCCCCACCTTCTCTTTTATTAGTTTCAATGTATCTGGTTTTATGTGTAGGTCCTTTATCCACTTAGACTTAAGCTTTGTACAAGGAGATAAGAATGGATCAATTTGCATTCTTCTACATGTTGTCCTCCAGTTGAACCAGCACCATTTGTTGAAAATGCTGTCCTTTTTCCACTGGACAGTTTTGCTCGTTTGTCAAAGATCAAGTGACCATATATGTGTGGGTTCATTTCTGGGTCTTCAATTCTATTCCATTGATCTTCTTGCCTGTCTCTGTACCAATACCATGTAGTTTTTAATCACTATTGCTCTGTAGTACGGATTGAGGTCAGGGATGGTGATTCCTCCAGAAGTTCTTTTATTGTTGAGAATAGTTTTTGCTATCCTGGGTATTTTGTTATTCCAAATGAATTTGAAAATTTCCTTTTCTAACTCTGTGAAGAATTGAGTTGGGATTTTAATGGGAATTTCATTGAATCTGTAGATTGCTTTTGGCAAGATGGTCATTTTTATTATATTAATCCTGCCAATCCATGAGCATGGGAGATCTTTCCACCTTCTGAGATCTTCTTCGATTTCTTTCTTCAGGGACTTGAAGTTCTTGTCATACAGATCTTTCACTTGCTTGGTTAGATTTACACCAAGGTATTTTATATTATTTGCGACTATTGTGAAGGGTGTCATTTCCCTAATTTCTTTTTCAGTCTGCTTATCTTTCATGTAGATGAAGGCTACTGATTTGTTTGAGTTGATTTTATAACCAGCCACTTTGCTGAAGTTGTTTATCAGGTTTAGGAGTTCTCTGGTGGAACTTTTGGGGTCACTTAAGTATACTATCATACCATCTGCAAATAGTGATATTTTGACTTCTTCCTTTCTAATTTGTATCCCTTTGACCTCCTTTTGTTGTCTAATTGCTCTGGCTAGGACTTCCAGTACTATATTGAATAGGTAGCGGGAGAGTGGGCAGCCTTGTCTAGTCCCTGATCTTAGTGGGATTGCTTCAAGTTTCTCTCCATTTAGTTTGATGTGGGCTACTGGTTTGCTGTATATTGCTTTTACTATGTTTAGGTATGGGCCTTGAATTCCTGATCTTTCCAAGACTTTTATCATGAAGGGATGTTGAATTTTGTCAAATTCTTTCTCAGCATCTAGTGAGATGATCATGTGGTTTTTTTTTTTCCTTTCAGTTTGTTTATATAGTGGATTACATTGATGGATTTCGGAATATTGAACCATCTCTGCATTCCTGGGATAAAACCTACTTGATCATGATGGATGATTGTTTTGATATGTTCTTGGATTTGGTTTGCTAGAATTTTATTGAGTATTTTTGCATCGATGTTCATAAGGGAGATTGGTCTGAAGTTCTCTTTCTTTGTCGGGTCTTTGTGGGGTTTGGGTATGAGTGTAATTGTAGCTTCATAGAACGAATTGGGTAGTTTTCCTTCTGTCTCTATTTTGTGGAATAGTTTGAAGAGAATTGGTATTAGGTCTTCCTTGAAGGTCTGATAGAATTCTGCACTAAAACAATCTGGTCCTGGGCTTTTTTTAGTGGGGAGACTTTTAATGACTGCTGCTATTTCCTTAGGGGTTATGGGACTATTTAGGTGGTTTATCTGCTCCTGATTTAACTTTGGTACCTGGTATCTGTCTAGGAAGTTGTCCATTTCATCCAGGTTTTCTAGTTTTGTTGAGTATAGGCCTTTGTAGTAGAATCTGATGATTTTTTTGAATTTCTTCAGTTTCTGTTGTTATGTCTCCCTTTTCATTTCTGATTTTATTAATTTGGATACTGTCTCTGTGCCCTCTGGTTAATCTGGCTAACGGTTTATCTATCTTGTTGATTTTCTCAAAGAACCAGCTCCTGGTTTTGTTGATATTTTGTATTGTTCTTTCTGTTTCTATTTGGTTGATTTCAGCCCTGAGTTTGATTATTTCCTGCCTTCTACTCCTCCTGGGTGTATTTGCTTCTTTTTGTTCTAGAGCTTTTAGTTGTGCAGTCAAGTTTTTAGTGTGTGTTCTCTCCAGTTTCTTTTTGTAGGCACTTAGAGCTATGAGTTTTCCTCTTAGCCTTCATGGAGTCCCACAAGTTTTGGTATGATATGTCCTCATTTCATTGAATTCTAAAAAGTCTTTAATTTCTTTCTTTATTTCTTCCTTGAGCAAGTCATCATTGAGTAGAGAGTTGTTCAGTTTCCATGTGCATGTGGGTTTTCCATTGGTTTTGTCATTATTAAAGACCAGTCTTAGTTCGTGGTGATCTGATAAGATGCATGGGATTATTTCAGTCTTTTTGTACCTTTAGAGGCCTGTTTTGTGACCAGTTATATGGTCTATTTTGGAGAAAGTACCATGATGTGCTGAGAAAAAGGTATATTCTTTTGTTTTAGGATGAAATGTTCTATAGATGTCTGTTAAGTCCATTTGGTTCATAACTTCTGTTAATGTCAAAGTGTCTCGGTTTAGTTTCTGTTTCCATGATCTGTCCATTGCTGAGAGTGGGGTGTTGAAATCCCCCACTATTATTGTGTGAGGAGTAATGTGTGTTTTGAGCTTTAGTAAAGTTTCTTTTATGTATGTAGGTGCCCTTGCATTTGGAGCATAGATGTTCAGAATTGAGAGTTCATCTTGGTAGATCTTTCCTTTGATGAGTATGAAGTGTCCTTCCTTATCTTTTTTATTAATTTTGGATGAAAGTCGATTTTATTTGATATTAGAATGGCTACTCCAGCTTGTTTCTTGGGACCATTGGCTTGGAAAATTGTTTTCCATCCTTTTATTCTGAGGTAGTGTCTGTCTTTGTCACTGAGGTGTGTTTCTTGTATTCAGCAAAATTCTGGGTCCTGTTTGTGTATCCAGTCTGATAGTGTGCATCTTTATATTGGGGAATTGAGTCCATTGATGTCAAGAGATATTAAGGAATAATGATTGTGACTTCCTGTTATTTTTGTTAGTAGAGGTAGGATTATGTTTGTATAGCTATCTTCTTTTGTTGTTGTTGGAATATTACTTCCTTGCTTTTTCTAGGTTGTAGTTTCCCTCCTTGTATTGGCGTTTTCCATCAATTATTCTTTGAAGTGCTGGGTTTGTGGGAAGATATTGTGCAAATTTGGTTTTGTCATGGAATATCTTGGTTTCACCATCTATAGTGATTGTATGTTTTGCTGGGTATAGTAGTCTGGGCTGGCATTTGTGTTCTCTTAGGGTCTGTATGATGTCTGTCCAGGCTCTTCTGGCTTTTATAGTCTCTGGTGAGAAGTCTGGTGTAATTCTTATAGGTCTGCCTTTGTATGTTACTTGACCTTTTTCCTTACTGCTTTTAGTATTTTTTCTTTGTTTTGTACATTTGATGTTTTGATTATTATGTGACAGGAGGTATTTCTTTTCCGGTCTAGTCTATTTGGTGTTCTGTAGGCTTCTTGTATGTTTATGGGCATCTCTTTCTTTAGGTTAGGGAAGTTTTCCTCAATAATTTTGTTGAATATATTTACTGGTCTTTTAAGTTGGGAATCTTCATTCTCATCTATACCTATTATCCTTAGGTTTTTGTCTTCTCATTGTGTCCTGGATTTCCTGAATGTTTTGGGTTAGGAGTTTTTTGCATTTTGCATTTTCATTGACAACTGTGTCAATATTTTCCATGGTATCTTCTGCACTTTAGATTCTCTGTTCTATCTCTTGTATTCGGTTGGTGATGCTTGCGTCTATGACTCCTGATCTCTTTCTTAGGTTTTCTATCTCCATGTTCGTCTCCCTTTGAGATTTCTTTATTGTTTCTATTTCCATTTTCAGATCCTGGATGTTTTTGTTTAATTCCTTCTTTGTGTTTTCTTGCAGTTCTTTAAGGGATTTCTGTGATTCCTCTTTAAGGGCTTCTACCTGTTTACTTGTACTCTCCTGTATTTCTTTAAGGGTGTTACTTATGTCCTTCTTAAAATCCTCTATTATCATCATGAGAAGTGATTTTAATTCTGAATCCTGCTTTTCTGGTGTGATGGGGTGTCCAGGGCTTGCAATATTGGGAGAACTGGGTACTGATGATGCCAAGTAACTTTGGTTTCTGTTGCTTATGTTCTTGCACTTGCCTTTCGCCATCTGGTTAACTCTAGTGTTACCTGCCCTCACTGTGTAAGACTGGAGTCTGTATATCCGGTTATCTTGCTTGCTGCAGAGCTCCTCAGAGTCCAGATGTCTCTGTGGTCTTTTGATCCTAATCTCCTGGGAGGAAGAACTCCTGGGACTCAGGCCACCTCTTGGATCTGGAAATCCTTCTGCTCTGGGTGCAGTGGTTCCTCTAGGATGGCTCAGGATACAATGTCTCCCAAGTGCAAACCAGCTCGGTGTCTGCTGCTCTGAGTGCAGTGGCTGCTCTAGGATGGCTCAGGATTCAGTATCTCCATAGGAGCAGACCAACTCTGTGTCTGCCCCAGCCCAAAGGACCAGGCAGGGGTGGAAGGGAAGTGGAATTCCGGAGGAGGGGCGGGGTTTGGGTTGCTGGTGGGTCCTGATTGTCCCTGCCTCCCAGATGTAACTCTGGGGCTTAGGGAGTGAGATGGAGTTCTTACTGGCTGCTCTGAGTGCAGTGGCTCCTCTAGGATGGCTCAGGATTCAGTATCTCCACCGGAGCAGACCAACTCTGTGTCTGCCCCAGCCCAAAGGCCCACAGTGTTTTATTGCTTTGCTTTTTCCTTGGGGAGGAAAGGTCAGCCTGAGACCCAAAGACTTTCACAACAGACAGTTTATGGTCCAGGAGCTATATAATGATTATGCTGGAGAAATTAAAATTATGCCTGCATGACAAGGGACTGGTTATTCAATTAATCAAAAACAAAGTTCAAACTTAAGATTTATAAAACTTGTGGGACATTACAGCCTGACTTGCCTACTCCTGCTGCCATTTCAGGAAATGCATGTAGAATCAATATAGATTTAGAAAAGTGTTTTTATACTGTTCCTTTACCTCCTGGTGAAGGTGAGAGGTTTGCATTCATTGAGTATGCTTGTAACTTTTGAGAGCCCATGAAGCAATATCACTAGAAAGTTTTGTCTCAAGGAATGGCTAATAATAGCCTTACAAGAAGTTAAGAGTTTGAATCTTCCAGTGCATATTATTCATTGTATGATATTTTATTAGTTGATCTCTCTGAAGGAGTTTTAATGCAAGCCTTCATGTTCATACAATAAGCTTTAAAATTTTGGGGGAGTGCTTGTTGCTCCAGAAAATATTCAAAGGCAGAAAATATTTACAGACAGCTCACCTAATCGGAAGACAGTATATATAATTGGATCACATGTTAATTTTCTTAAGTTTCCCCCTGCTTCAGCACAAATAATTCAATTACATTCTGTAACCACTGTTTGAAATGCTGGAAAATCAAGCTTTCAATTTGTATACACATAGCCAGTATATAACTCATGGTTTATAATTGCTTAAAATTAAAATTGTTCCTTTTTTAGATATTGCTAATTCTTAAATTTTACAAATACAGCTTAATTTAAGAAACATGTACTTTTCCTTAGCTTTATAAGATGTTTAAGAGCTCATACTGGATTGCCTGAACTCCGGGGCAATGGCACAGCAGATTTGTATACCAGGCAGATTGTAAGTTTTACAGAAACAATTGCTCGTACACTCTTATTCTTTACATCATCAAAATAGTAATACCTTGAGACAATAATTTGGTATTTCTAGAGAGTGTGCAAGTCAAATTGCAAAAACTTGTGTCCTCAGTTTTTTCATAATGGTGTTAATCCTTGAGGACTTATCCAAGTGGATGTTACTCATTTCTGATTTTGGAAAATTAGAACATGCACATGTGAATTGACACCTTTCAAACCTTCTAGTTGCAACTATTTTAGCAGGAGAAGCAACTAAAAGTGTAATTAGTTATTGCCTATATTATCTTTCTATGCTTGGTGCTCCATATCAGATTAAGAGAGAATATGTAACTGGCTATTGTGGTCAGACATTTGAGATGTTTTGTTGACAATTTAATACTACCCATATTGCTGAGATTTCTTATAATCCTCAAGGACAAGGTATTGTGAAACAGGTATCATGGAACTTTAAAATAATATCTTCATAACTCTCTGAGTGAGAGGAGAAGCTACTGGTGCTTTTGCCCTGGTTTTATAGGAACTCTAAAAAATTTGGCTTTAAAAAAACTAAAGAGTGAGAGTTATACCCCCAGAAGGGGTCCCATAGAAATATTCTCCATCATGCCTTATTGTTCTCAATTTTCTAAATCTGGACACTCATGGCAAATCTGCTGCTGATCACCTCTGGCATCCTGAGACCAAAAAATTATGCCACAGTTATGTGGAAGGACCTTCTTACTAATAAATGAACTGCCCTATACCCCGTTCTCATATGGGGCCGAGGATCGATATGTCTGTTTGATACCAAAGAAGGCTCCGCTAGATGGCTGCCAGAAAGATTGGTGAAACAAACAGATACCTCCACAAAGCCAGACCCAATTGTAGATAAAACGGATAACAATTGAGATCCAGGGAAGAGAGATCTCCCTGAGAATTCCCTTCTTTTTTCCTTTCCAGATAAAAATGAGCCATCTGTGGTGTATAGTGTTGGAGGTTCAAATCCTGATGCTGACCTTGGGACTTGTACTACTTAGAATTTCAACGGGCCATTGACAAGGACATTGAACAGCTAGAGATTGGCATCACTAATCTGGAAAAATCACCTCATCTGCTTTTCCTTCAACAAGGGGGACTCTGTGCTGTCCCCCCAGAAGGAATGCTGTTTTTATACTGACCACACTGGGGTAGTTAGAGATAGTGTGGCCAGAATCAGAGAGAGATTAGAATGGTGAAAGAAACAGTGAGAACAAGAAACACTGGTTCTCTGCCTCTCCTTGGCGTAACACCCTTCTCTCCTCCATCCTGGGTCCAGTGGTTGGTCTCCTTCTCCTTTTGGGTTTCAGCCCTTGGGCCTTTAAAAGACTCATTGGCTTTGTAAAACAACAAATTGACTCTATGGCATCTAAATCCCTACAAGTACATTATCATAGACTTGGATTTGGATGATAGAGGCTTGGCTGAGCCTTGCAATGATATAACTCTTTTAGGAGCTGCATAGAACTCAGATCTATGCACCTTGGTTCGGCATGACGTGAACACAACGTGGGTACTTGCAAGGCATGTGTGACGAGGTACCACATGAGGAGGACCCAAATTGTCCACTTCTGAGTTCCCCGAAAAGCAAACCTGATTGCATAGAGGTTGGTGTTGATTTCTTGTGTCTCAAAGCAGCCAGCTAGGACCCTTGATATCCTATGTGGCCTGCGAGACAAATAACCTTCTCCTCCTCCAAAAGACACCATTACAAATGATACTGGGAGGATCAGGTCAATGCTTTCCCCCTCTGGTCAATGCCCACTCATCTGCCGATGAGAAATGAGATTTCTTAATGTCCGAATTCACCTGCTAGCCTCATTTAAAATTGTTAAAAGGGAGCAGATGCCGGGAGCCAAACCCAGGAAACTACCTGCTGTCCTAAGAGAACCTAGGAAGTTACCTGCTGTTCTAGAAAGCCTAGTCAGTACAAGGTTAAGAAAGGACTTTCACAGATCTCAGGCCCCAGGAACTTAAAGAACGCCTGGCATTTCCTAGGAGCTGGTTAGGATAATGGGATGGTCTAGGGAAATAAGGATATGACTGTGGACTGGTCTCAGACAATAAGAATTCAATAGTGGGATAGCCCTAAGCAATGACCCTCACCCAAACTTCCTGATTTGCTGTGTCTTTATAACCTGCATCCGAAATTAAAGTTTCAGAGCTTGATCAGAACCCCAGACTTGCTCTCATTCCTTGTGTCTCTTTTCCCTTCCTTCTTTCATCCCCTTCCCTAAGGTCTTGTTTAATCCCCAGGGCAGAATACCTGGGCACAGGGGAAAAGTTCCTGAAGAGAACACCAATGGCTTATGCTCTGAGATCAAGAATTGACAAATTGGACCTTATGAAATTGCAAAGCTTCTGTAAGGCAAAGGACTCTGTCAATAGGACAAAACAGCAACCAACAGATTGGGAAAAGGTCTTTACCAATCCTACATCTGACAGAGGGATAATATTCAATATATACAAAGAACTTAAGAAATTAGACTCCAGATAACCAAATAACCCTATTAAAAATAGGGTACAGGCTAAACAAGGAATTCTCAACTGAGGAAATTCGAATGGCTGAGAAGCATGTAAAGAAATGGTCAACATCCTTAGACATCAGGGAATTGCAAATCAAAACAACCCTGAGACTTCACCTCACACCAGTCATAATGGCTAAGATCAAAAACTCAGGTGAGAACAAATGGTGACAAGAATGTGGAGAAAGAGTAACACTCCTCCATTGTTGGTGGGGTTGCAAGCTGGTACAACCATTCTGGAAATTAGTCTGGCATTTCCTCAGAAAATTGGGCATAGCATTACCTGAGGTCCCAGCTATACCACTCCTGGGCATATACCCAGAAGATGCTCAAACATATAACAAGAACATATGCTCCACTATGTTCATAGCAGCCTTATTTAAAACAGTCAGAAGCTGGAAAGAACCCAGATGTCCTTCAACAGAGAAATGGATACAAAAAATGTGGTACATTTACACAATGGAATATTACTCAGCTACTAAAAACAATGAATTCGTGAAATTCTTAGGTAAATGGATGGAACTAGAAAATATCATCCTGAGTAAGGTAACCCAATCACAAAAGAACACACATAGAATGCACTCACTGATAATTGGATATTAGCCCAAAAGCTTGCAACACCCAAGATACAACTCACAGAACACATGAAGCTCATGAAGAAGGAAGACCAAAGTATGGGTGCTTTGGTCTTTCTTAGAAGGAGTAACAAAATACTCATGGGAGCAAATATGGAGACAAAATGTGGGACAGAAACTGATGGAGGAGTCGTCTGACGACTGTTCCACCTGGGTATCCATCCCATGTGCAGTCACAGAAGGCAGACACTGTTGTGGATGCCAGGAAATGCATGCTGACAGGAGCCTGATATAGCTGTCTCCTTAGAGGTCTGCCAGACCCTGACATTTATAGAGTCAGATGCTCACAGCTAACTGATCATGGGATTCCCAATGGAGGAGTTAGAGAGAAAACTGAAGGAGCTGAAAGGGTTTGTGGCCCCATCAGGAGAGCAACAATACCAACTAACCAGAGTTTCCAGGGTCTAATCAACCAGCCTGGGAGCACATAGGGAGGGACCCATGGCTCCAGCTGTATATGTAGGGGAGGATGGCCTTGTAGGGCATAGGTGGGAGAAGAGGTCCTTAGTCCTGTGAAGGCTGGATGCCCCAGAGTGGGGGAATTCAAGGTTGGGGAGTTATTGTGAGTGCATGGGTGGGTGAGCACACATCCTAATAGAAGCAGGAGGATGGAGGATAGGATTGGGGGTTCCTTGGTGGGGGGTAACAAAGGGAAAGGAGATAACATCTGAAATGTAAATAAAATATCCAATAAAAATATTAAAAACAAGCATGGACTACAGTGAACTAAAATCTATGTTGGTCAGACGAGAGAAGGAAGCCAAGCAAAGCCCATCAGAGGAAGCTGGGGAGACAGTTTGTTACTGAATTCTGAGCAGCTGTTTGAATCATGGTGAATAGCTTATAATGTATAATTAGTGGGAGAAGAAACAACCACTGAATTGTTCGAGAAATGGCATAGTCAGAAAAGCTTTAAGGGGTGTTCTTACATTTGACAGTAGTGATAAAAGGCAGCAAAATAGAGTAGAACACTAGAATATGAAAATGGGAGATTATAGGCAGGGATCCAGAGAGCTTCAAGGAAGGGTGTTGGTAGGGAAAGTGAAAAAGAAGTAAGAGGTTCACAAACCTAAAGCAGATTCTTTTGTTTAATACTCTGACTTTCACCTCAGCTCTCATGGCATGTGCTATCAGGAAAAAAAGGACAAAGGCCAAGATGTGGAATGAATCACAAATTATCGTGTCTGAGAAAGAATTCTCCAAAGAATCTCAGTGAGATCAAGAAGGAATTGAAAATTTTAGCTTTTCCTTTCAGTTTAGCCTATATTTCCTTTTTTTCTAATCTCTCCTCTGTCTTCTATCTTGTTTTTACTTTTCTCTGTTTCCAGGATTTAATAAGCCATAAACCAGGGTGAAAATCTCAGGAATGGAGGGCTAAACATGGAGCAGTGGGGGAAGTTTCAATAAGGATAGGCTTAGAATGTAGTCATTGCTAAGCCTTTAGAAAAAGAGCTGCCTGACACATTGCATGGAGGGGAGGAGTAGATTCAGAGAAGCTCAGTTTTGATTCCTGGAATGTTTCTTCAAAGTCTAGGAACTATTTTAGGATGGAGAACACAGAAAAACAAAACAATACAAAAATCAACTTTTTACCCCCTTTCAGTTCACTCAAATATAGAATGGTTTATAAGGTTTCTGTGTATGTGTGTGTATCCCTACACATAAAACATAGAACATGAAATCTATGAGTCTGAACACCTGGATAACTTCTGAATTAACTTTATTTGAAGACTACTTATCTGACAGTAGTATCAGATCCCCAAAGTTGAAAGGTCAGTTTTATAAAACTGCCCCCACTTTACATCTCTGTTCCAGGGATGGGCCTATGGACTGTGTAATAGATTGGCTATAAACTGGATTCTCATACCTGCTCATACTTGAGTATTTTTAGCCAGAGCAGGTCACAGATCTCAAGGAAACACTGCTTACATTTTACTCATACTTCATAGATGGAACGGTTAGTAGGATAAGGGTTTGATGGAAATCTGAGCTTCTGTCCAGAACTGGGAGGAGCCACTTGCCTACAATGTGTATGCTGGGAGAAGCTACTTGTCCACTATGTGCATGCATTTTTGCTTACTACCTGGAGGCTCTCCTAAACTCAGTTCTCCCCAGAGTTTGTGGAGGCTTCATTTCTCATAGGCATGACTGATGAAAGCATGGCCTATGGGTTCGCCTCCTCTGGAAGTGGAAATGTGACTGTGATCTCAACCCTCTAAGCACACAGTTGTCTGCCCTGGAAATTAACCCCCATCCTTTGATTCTCTTGTGACTTCTCAAAATTCATCTTATTAACATAAACTCAGGTGTGATTTGAAAGGAATTGGTATAAACAACAAAAAGGCTGTCTTTTCCTTCATTGCTCCAGAGCTGTTGTGGAGCTATTTGGGAAACTAAGGACAATATATATAATATATGTGTAATATATATTATAATGTCTAAAATAGCATCTACTTGGTTTCTATGATATGTGACTATTAGTTTGAAGCCAGGCATGTTTAAATTGTTCTAATGCTAATAGCCTTTTATATATAATGGAGCTAGAAGAAGATTCTCAAATTATGTAATCCCTATTACTAAAAGGGTTGCCTTTTGAGCAAAACAAAGCAACAACAATAACAACAAAATGGCATAAAAGTTCATATCCATTTTCCATTGTAAATTACCATTTTCTTAAAAATGGAGTTGATAACAGGCAATTATAATTTAAGTAGCGAATCTTCAAATAATGGTAGTTATTGCCAATTATTTTTAGTATAATATAAAATCTCTGGGTTCATAATAACATTTTTTTTCTATTCAGGAACCACTATGCTTGGAAATGTGTTATTCATGATTTAATTATTCTATAGATGCTTCATTCATATGTATGCAATATATCTGGCAGCATTGCATTTTAATGAAGATGCTGAGTGGCATGAGGCTGTAATTTCTCTCAGAGAATCCTGTCAAGAGTGAACAATAAGAGCTTCTGAAAAGGACTAGGAAACAGCCTAGTCAGAAAGAAAATTAAAAACCTATTTGAATGTTTTAATTATAATCATTAGAGAGATTTTGAAAGCCTTTAGTGCATCTCCAGAGCCCACAGTTTAGGAACTGCCTTTCTGCAGGAGAAAAATGATTTTGAGGAAAGTGGCTATTTTCAAGATTATGTGGGGTGAGGAGCCCTTAGGAAAGCAGATCAGGTCTCTGATCCTGACTCCTCCCCTTTTGTGGCTTTCTTTTATTGAAGTAGGTATGAGGCTGAAATTACCAATTAGATTAATCTTGGAAAATATATGTATATATGAGGTTTAGAATTTTAGCATAGGGCTGCCATTCTTGATCCTCCAGAAAGTTGAACACGACTAGAAACATTTAAGATTCATATTTTCTCTTTTTCTTAAGTGTAGGAATGACCATGATTTTATTAAGGAATCTCTCTTACCTTCTTAGTAAGACAGAAATATCAGAAAACCAACAAAGTTGTCAAGAGCACAAGAAATTAGACAAGTAGTCTGTGAAATGAACCAAGATCCATTGTTCAAGTATTTCAGGAAAAATAGTGCTACTGTAGTTAGAAATAAGCAGACTTGGAGGTAATGGCAAATGGTTTCCTTTCTTACTATCAGCTTTGCATCCACCTTCTATATTTCTGGTAACACACTAATTTTGAAAGTGAGAAATGGTGACAGGTAAAGGTGGCTGAAATATCACAATTATTCTTTAAAAATTTAAATACCATATAAAAGCATAGCACAGATTAGAAAAAAGAGTACAAGTTAGAAGCAGAGGGTTTTGTTGAAGCCCATTAAGGAAAGACTACTTCCTAGTAAAGAATGCCCATTTTAACCAACCTATAAGGTAAGTTGTTTCCACTACTAAAATGGTGACTGCCTCAGTAACTTTTGTATTGCTTTGAAAAGCACCATGATCAAGGCAACTTACAAAAGGAAGCATTTAATTGAGAGTTTGCTTATAGTTTCAAAGTGTTAGTCCATTTCATCATAGCAAAAAGTAGGGTGTCAGGCAAGCATGACCTGGAATAGTATCTAAGAGCTTACATCTGGTCCACAAGCAGGAGATAGAGAAAGGAAAGAGACAGAGGGCTGGGGGTGGGAAGATGGGCTTTTGGAGTCTCAAAACCCACCCCCTGTGATATGCCTCCTCCAAACAAAGGCCATATCTCCTAATTATTCCTAATAGTCCAACAACTTCAAACCAGACATTCAAATATATGAGCCTATGGGGACCATCCTTATTCAAACCATTACAGTGGCTCCACTTTCTGATTGTATTTAAAGGCTACTCTCCAGAAAGAATTCTATACTAGGTGTGTAAATCTGTTAGAGACTGACAGCTAAGGATGACACGGATTTGGGGAGAGGCTGAAACTTATTATTGATATTGAGCTAAACAGATATGTAGCCAAACTGCCTTCTACATATTTATATTTACATCCTTATACTGGTGCTACTATCTGGCTTGGCCAGAGAATTTTTTTGCAGTGGACAATAGTTAATTCAGAGACTGATTTTTTTTAAAAAAATTATTCTTTTCTCATATACTACATAATACAGAAAGTCATAACTGTTCAAAATACTGAGAATAAATGGGTTTTGAGTACTAATCTCTAAAAGGGACATCTATATCATCTCCTCCAAAACACAGGGAACATCACAGAAAAATACACAGAAATATTCTAAGAGTAGAGGATGGGGAAGAGTCCTATGAAACACTGTCTTCTGGTTATGATAAGGCTGATGTAATCATCAAATATAATGCAACTTCTATACCTAGGGCTGATGGAACATTCTAGAAGAGGGAAGAGAAAGATTGTAAGGGTTAGAGAACCAAGATGTCTGCTGTAAGATAGTCTGTTCTGTATATAATATGGAAACTGCACCCATGAAATCTCAACAACTTAAACAAGATATGAACAATGGCAATACCAGTTGATATGTCAAAGTGGATAGGGAAAATTTCACAGGGTCCTCTCCTAGATAAAGTACTACAGAAGATTAATGGTTGCTGGGAAGTGGAGATTCAATTTTCTTCAGGGATGAACCTCATGATAAACCTAATCCCAAGTGGTCAGCCTTAAAAAAAAAAGCAACTCTGAGTGGATTTAGAAGGATATGTATTCAATAATAAAAAAAAGTCATGCATTTGAGAGGGACTAGAGAGGGCATGGGAGAAGTTGGAGGGGAAGTAGGAGGGGTAGAAATGGTGTGCATGCAGTAAAAGTGTAAGAAATTCTCAAATATATATATAATACAAAACAAAGTGATTCTTTGAAGGCATTTCTGGAATTGGCCAGACCCTAGGGACTCATTAAAAGCCCAAGGGCATAAAAAAGTATAAATTTGAAAACTTTCTTTAAAAAGATGTTTGTTTTCATTACATTTTTTTTTGTTCATTTTGTGTGTGTGTGGCACAGGTACCATATGTGACTGCGTTTGGAGTCATGGAAGATTTGGTTCTCTCTTTTTACCTTGTAGGACTCAGGATTGAACTGAGATCATCATGCTTAACAGAGCATGCTGCTTTATCTGCTGAACCATTTTACATTTCCTGAAAGACTTTCCTTTGAGAAGAGGGCATCTTGCTTATACAAGTTTTTTGGGAAATTGTTTCCCCATTATTGAGCAGTTCAACTGTTCAAACATTCAAATATTTATCAATGTCATTATGATCCAAGGTGCCTTGGCTGCTGCTTGAGTTGTGAGTTGGTAAGAAATCTTGATGTGATATGTATGATGCTGCTTTTTTAGATATAGAAAACCCAGGAATTTAAAAAAAACATAGTTTTTACCATAATTCAAATGAAAGTCTAACAGCTCAGACAATATGTAGCAAGGTTTCATACTAGTTCTCTCATATGTGTATTTAAGTTGTAATGGTGAGCAGAGTTTAAGAGGTTCAAGTTCTAGTAAAAGCTTAGCAAGGCAGGTAAGGCCCTTACCACTTAGTTTATTTAGTCTCTGGAGCTAAATGATAGAAAACTCATTAAATATTATAAATGTCTAGTCCAGTTTCTGGCATAAACTAACACACATATGATAAAAGCTGTTGTTAAATGCTATGAATTGTTATTTCTAGTACTGTAATAAATGTGTAAAATAATAGAATATACATAATTGAATGCATAAGTTAGGTTTCAGCTATCTACTCCAAGGAGGGAGGGAGGGAGAGAGGGAGGGAGGGAGAGAGAGAGAGAGAGAGAGAGAGAGAGAGAGAGAGAGAGAGAGAGA
>NW_021604730.1:250664-258706 GCF_004785775.1 Grammomys surdaster
AGAGAGAGAGAGAGAGAGAGAGAGAGAGAGAGAGAGAGAGAGAGAGAAGCATGTAAAGTGTTTTAATTTAATATCTCAGAATTTGAATGGCTTTAAATAATGACAGAATTATAGACATCTAAGATACATGTGGGCAATATACACGGCATATGTGAGATGAAGGTCAGAGGTACAGAGAACACCAAGTGAAGTGTGGCTAGAGATTGAATTGTTCATCTCTGGCAGTGGACATCTTCTTGGATGATAGCACCAATAAAGGAGATAATTTCAAGTGGTAACATCTCAAATACAAGTAGAAAATGTTCAAGCCTTTGTTGGCAGGTTTTCCAATACCCAGAAGTGTCACTAGATCCTGTGGATTCAGCAGATGGCCTAGAGTTTCCTCTAACCTCTACCTGTAGGAGGTGGCTTTTTTTTATTTCATGAAAATAGCTGGTGGCTGTCAGGGGATACATGTGTTGTGCTGTCCCCATTCCTACAGACCAGACAAGCCTCCCTCGTTTCAGAGAAAAGAACCTGTAGGAGCTATTTTACTAAGCATCCCAAAATCTGTTCTCATTTCTAATTTAGAATGCAGAGACTTGTGTGGTGACTCATACATTTGAAAAGCTCAGATTAAATAGGGGTGATCTCAGCAGTGATTCACTGATGGAATCTGGAAAGTGAGTCATCTCATTTATGGGCTTGTCCTTGAGAGTCACTAATCTTAAATATCTTCTAAAGAAATTGCTGCTTTCAAGGAAAGAATGAGCCCTCTTGTGGAGGTATTTTGGTAATTACACATAGTCATTTATAGCATTTTTAAAAAAAGTATCATTTTCTTTAGTTTCTTTTATACTAGTCTATAGTTTGGAAAATGCTTCTGTGTTGTGATGCCTATTGTCAATAAATTATGGAAGGAATGATGTGTTCAGCACCAAAGTATATATGCATTCAGTGAACAACAAATATGATTCACTATTCTGTAATCTTTGGAAACTATTTTATCTTTTTTTCCCAGAATCTATCTGTTAGCAAGAACTAACAATTCCTTAGAAAATTAAATGGTTCTAAACTAACTTACTATGGCGTTTAGAGGAAACAATTAAAAGTAAAAATGGTTTATAATACAAGAGACCCCCAGATATCAATAATTGGTGTATTCCAGTAACAGTTCTATGTGGAAGTAAGATATGTACCCACTCCTAAAGATGGGTATGGTGATTCTCTCCTGAAATTTCATCATTTAGATAGAGGCATAAGGATCTTGAGTTTGAGGCTCATCAGGGGCTGCATAGCAAGTTCAAAGCCAACCCAAGTACACAGTGAAGACCCTGTTTCAAAACCAAACCAAACCAAACCAAACCAAACCAAACCAAACCAAACCAAACCAAACCAAACCAAGCAAAACCCCAAGGGGTGGGATGGTTCAGTCAGTAAAGGCACTTGCTGCTAAACCTGATGACCTGAGTTTGACCTCTGAAACCTGCAAGATTATTCTTACAAGAATTGACTTTCACACATGCCCTGGGGTATGCAAGTGCATTGTTACATATATAATAAATGTGAAAAAAAAGAAAGAAAAAAGGCTTAAGAATGTATCTCAGTGATAGAATGTTAATCTAGTTTGATCATTAGTACTGAACAACAAAACAAAAGACAAAAACAGTACCCCAAAGATCTAATAAAAAAAAAGACTATACCATTTGTCCAAATAAGTGTTTATTTTTGTACACAGTATTCTTGTGATGGTTAATCTTCATAGTCAACACTTATTTTTAAGATCACTTAGGAAATACACCTCTGAAGATAACTATGAAGAAATGTTCAAAGAAATTTAACTGAAGAAGAAAGAACACTTTGGATGTGAGCAGCATCATCATTCTATATATTGGAGTCCCTGGGTGAATAAAAAAGGCAAAAGCAAGCAGAGCAGCAGCATTTCATCTATCTCTGCTTCTAGGCTGAGTGCACAGGGTGACAAACAGTCTCACACATTAACCACATGTCCCTCACCATGATGGATTCTATTTTCTCAAACCATGAGCCAAAATAAACCCCCTTTTAAGTGGCTTTTGTCAGATACTCTGTAGAAGTAATGAGAAAAGTAACTATTATAAGTCCTCTGAGTTTCCCTAGTAGCCTTAGCACACACAGTAGCAGTCTATATAAATGTTCATTTCTGGTACAATCTGATATCTTTATAGCCTCTCTGATATCTTTGTAGCCTCGTTCTTAGCTTTTATGGTTTGTAGTCAATATTTGTTGTTCCAGAAACTGGTCTAAACTAATATCTATTAATATTTTATCTTTACAACAACCTTAGTGGTCAGTACTTACTTGTTATCATTTTTTCTAGTTTTATACAATGAGAAACCAAAACCCAGAAATGTTAAATACATTACTGAAATTCACCTAACTTAAAAAAAAAATCCAACATTGAAACCCTTTTTCCTATCACTCATCAACTGTGCCTTTGTGTGTTTATTACCCATTTTAAGCACCTTGACTCTGGGTGTCATCTTTAGTTACTCAGCTTTCTTCCTGTGATAGAGACTCCTCACAGCTGACAGCATGTTTCAAACCATCAGATAAACTTACTGTCTGCTTCAAATCCATCCAATGAGTATCAATATTGCTTAGAATAAAATCCAAACCCCTGTTAGTTTCTGCTTAATGCAATGATCTCATTTTTACTATTTCTTACCTGCTCACCATATTCGCCATCATTCTTCTTCCTCTTGGGACTCAGCAACTACTTCATACCTCCCAGATTGGGAAATCATTGCCTTTAGTAACAGTGATTCTTTCCCTGTCAGTTCTTTTGTTTCATCAATGAGTCTTACCTAATATCAGTTATCAAGGGAACTTTTTTTCTGAATTCTGTCACTGAGCAGCATGTATCCTCTCTCACAGCATATAATACTTTCTCAAATCATTCACTTACAGGACTATCTCAAATAATTCAGTAATGGTAGATAATTTGGTGCCTTTATCTTGAGCTCTGAAAGCAACACCTGGTTAAATAAGTAAATGAACAAATGAGCGTGTCTCACAGTAGATGCAGTGTTTTAGATTGAGTGAATAAGTGTGTTAAGCATTGAAAATAAAGCATAATTTTAGTACAATGCAAAGAAATTTACTGGAGGGATGGAAAATATGAGTTTTAACAAAACAGCAAGAGGTATATAGGATTAAAAACATGTACAAAGGGCCTTCTGATGATAGAAATAAAGAAGCAAAGATTTATAGTATATGAAAGTGTCACAAACAGAAAAACTATCAGATGTTTTGTGTGTGTGTGTGTGTGTGTAAAAGTTACTCTTTAATGTTTTCTTATTACTGAGGTAGACATTTAGCACTTGGTTAAGTTTCCAATAAAAAGCAACTTTAAAAGTTTAATTGTTTGATCACTAGCACTACATAAATGTGATCTAAAAAGACATATCTGTAATCCTAGCACTTTTCAGATAGAGGCAGGTGGACCAGGAGTTCAAAGTCATCCTTGACTACACATAGAATTTGAGGGAAGCTTAGGCTTCATGTGACAATCTAAAAATTGTAAACAATTAATTGTATTCTGATTTTTTCAGACCCTGAAATGGAAAATAAATATAAACATATAATCTTAGGACCTCAAAACAATTGTTCATTAGTTTCTTTCGTTTACATTAAGTATAGCTTTTATGTAGCAGGATCTTCTGTCTACATTTCTAGCTTACCTAAGAAATGTGTAATTATAATACAATTGGTTATATGTCCCTGGCTTATCAGGTTTTATAAAAACTGATTCCAAAAGTGACACTTATAATAAAGACCTACAAGAAGCCATTCTGCCATCTCAGTAAAGAATGAATCATCTGTCTTCTAAATATGCTACTCAGGATGTCGATGATTGGAGCTAGTTTCCTGGAGATGGCATAACTATAATTCAACAGTTTAAGAAAGAATCAATGCCTCTAAACATTTCATGCTGGCCATAATGCAAAGACTATGACCTTGAGGGTTTACTTAAAGATGTGATCTTAAAGTTCTCAAGTAAAATACAAAGGATTAAAGTCAAGTCGAGTAAGATCAGTGCTCTCTCTACACAGTCACTTAAAGATGCATGAAAAATAACAAAAAACTAAGAATACAGCAAACAGGAGAAACAAAATAATTATGAAAATAGAAAGCATTGAATGGAAGTATATAGAATTAAATTATAGAAATTATTAAATTATAGAAATTTAATTATATAAATGTATGGAATTAATTAAAAATCTAAAATATGCCTCTTTAGGAAGAATAACAAAAGTCTTAGGTAAAAATAATCAGGCCAGCAGGGGAGATAGCTCTTGTGAGGATGATAACTTATTAAGTATGAGGCCTCAGATTTGATTTCTATCACTGACAAGAAAAATTATCAAGATAAAAAGCAAAGAATTTTAAAAGAATGAAAAGAACTTAAAAGATACATCTTAATACCAAATATGGTGGGTGGCACATGCTTATAATCCTAGTACGCTGGAGTAAGAGTGACAACATTTATGAGTTTAAGGTCATTTAGACTACATAGTGAGTCCCAGGCTAGCCTAGACTACATGGTGAGAGTCTCTCTAAAAGACAAAAACCCAAAAAACAGGGTTTATTATGAATAGACACCATGACCAAGGCAACTTTTATAAAGGATAACATTTAATTGGGGCCGGCTTACAGGTTCAGAGATTTAGACCATTATCATCAAGGTTGGAGCAAGGCAGCATCTAGGCAGACGTGGGGCTGTAGGAGCTGAGAGTTTCACCTCTTGTTCCAAAGGCATCTAGGAGAAGATTGGCTTTCAGGCAGCTAGGATGATCTTAAAGACCATGACCACAGTGACACACTTCCTCAAATAAGGCTATACTTACTCAAACAGACAACATCTCAACTTCTTTTGGTGAGACTTAAACTTTTGTAGTGAAACTTCACGAGACTTTTGAAAAAAAAAAGAGTTTTAGGAAAATCTATTTCCATGAGCCTAGAAACAAAAATAATTCTAAGTAAAGTATTGATCAAAGCCCATGAATTTTTATTCATTTACTCCATCTCTCAAACATCCTCACTGTAGTTTTTCCTCCTTCCACCTCCTAACCCCCCAACCACATCCACTTCTCTTGTTGTCCTTCAGAAAAGAGCAGGCCTCCTGGGAATAGCAAATGAATTTTGTTTGACAAGATACGATAAGATTAGACACAAACTCTCATATCAAGGTTGGATGAGGCAACTCACTAGGAAGAAGAGGGTCCTAAGAGCAGGTGAGAGAGTCAGAGACACTCCCACTGTTAGGAGTCCCACAAAAAAACCAAGCTAACAACAACATCATATATGTAAAAGACCTAGCACAGACCTCTGCAGGCTCCAAGATTTCTGCTCCAGTTTCTGTGAACCCTTAGTTGATTCTGTGGCTCTGGCTCCACAATTCTTTCTTCCCCCCTCCAGGGGGAGAAGATTGCTTGAGCTCCATGGCAAGGGCCCAGTAGAGCTCTCCAATTTGGGCTCTCTTTCCACCTAATGTTTTTATGTGGGTCTGCATCCATCTGTTCCCATTAGTTCTCAGAAGCTTGTCTGATGATTGAAAGCCCATGAATTTATAAAGAGAATTAAACTATTTTTAATAATTAAATTTAACTTTCCATTTGAATATTAATGCTTATGACATGTATACTATCTCAAAGATATTTCATATGTCTTTGACCCAGAAACGTTTCATGATAGTAGTTAGAAGTTATTTTTGAGGGAAACTCAGAGGAAACCTAGACTATCTGAGAAAATTTCTGAGTTCAATAAAAAGTATTTACTCAAATTAAGCAACCAATGCCCTTTGAAGACCACATAGTGATAACGAATAAAAGAACACTCATTAGCATCATTTCTGTCATACTCTGATGGCTTTTGGTAATAAAGAGATAAATTACTATTTTAAATATCTTTATAACACTCTACTCAGTGTCTGCAATACAAAAAAGTAATTAAAATTAAAAGCAAGTGAAAAAATGATGATAGATTTGAGACAGTGATACAGAATTAAAGCAGGGATAAATTTAAATTATAACTGCATAAATATATTTAAAATTTAAACACCCAGGCTGTGGTGGTTTGAATATGCTTAGCCCATGGGAAGTGGCACTATTAGAAGTTATGGCCTTACTGCAATAGTGAGACTTTGTTGGAGGGAATATGTCACTGTGGTTTCTGAGTGGTCAATCTCTGTCCAGTGTGGAAGAAACCCTTCTCCTGGCTGCCTTTGGATCAAGATGTAGAACTCTCAGTTCCTTCTCCAGAACTATGTCTTTCTGCATGCTGCCATGCTTCCTGCCAGCCGCAAGAAATGTTTGCCTTTATGAGAGTTGTTTTAGTCAAAGTCTCTTCACAGCTATGAAACCCTAACTAAGACACAAGCAAAAGTAAAAGTCAGATCTTAAAAGGAATTTGTGACTTCCTAATCATAAGCCTGTAGAATGAAAGAAATAGTTAATGGCTGGAAGAGTATCTTATAAGTTGTAATTTCACTGTTGGAACAATGTTCTTTTTTAAAAACTGGTTATTTTATTTATTTGCATTTTAAGTGTTACCATCTTCCTGGTTTCCCCCTCATAAACCCCCATCCCATCACCCTTCCCCTGCCTCTGTGAGGGTGATCCCGTACCCACTCACCCTCTCCCATCTCACTGCCTTAACATCCCTCTATGCTAGGGCATCGAGCCTTCATAAGACCAAGGGCATCCCCTCACATTGATGCCAGATAATGCAATCCTCTGCTACATATGCAACTGGAGCCATGGATACCTCCATGTGTACTCATTGGTTGGTGGCCTAGTCCCTGGGATCTCTGGGTGTTCTGGTTGGTTGATATTGTTGTTCTTCCTATGAAGTTGCAATCCCCTTCAGCTCCTTTAGTCTTTCCTCTAACTTTTCCCTTGGCATCTCAGTTCTCAGTCTGATGGTTGCTCCTGTCTAAAGGAAATGCAGGGACAAAGGTGGAGCAAAGACTGAAGAAAAGGCCATCTAGAGACTGACCCACCTAGAGATCCATTCCATCTGCAGACACCAAATTTAAACAGTATTCCTGATGCCAAGAAGCACTTGCTGACAGGATCCTGGTATAGCTGTCCCCTGAGAAGCTCTGCCAGCGCCTGACCAATACAGATGTGGATGCTTGCAGCTAACCATTGGAACATTGTTCTTAACCAGCATGATGTGCTCACCAGTTAGTAGTGGTTAGTAGAGGTAGCAATAAATGGAATAGAGAAAAAGTAAAATGTAAAAAGAAAAGAAAAAAATCAGGAGTTGAAAAGGGAGTGAGAGGTTAGAAGAACTGGAACGGACACTACAATGATAGCAGATGATGCTCAGGAGCCCCCAACTGATGATAACTGAAAGACAAAGCCAGATAGTCTCGTTCCAGGATGTGATCAACAAGAGATTTTAGGTAAGTCACAGACACCCTTTAGACTCTCAGCTTCCTCATCTACATGACAAAGACTGGGGAAAGGGATCAAATGATATACTGTCTGTAATGTGATTAAAGTATAGTCTGAGACACAGTGGCCACCATGTATTCTGGCTGTTAGCTTTCCTTTCTTACTATCTTAGAAAAGGATTATGACATGAACAAGAAATTACTTTCTTTTTTCTTCACTAAACTGTAAAATCCCTACCATAGATTTCATTCTTTTTTAAGCATACTTCTTTTTCTCTGCATACTTGCATTCATTTTTCATTCAGGAAAATATGATTTGCTGGGTCATTATATATGTATATGTATATGATGTATATGTATATGTATATATATGTGTGTGTGTATTATATGTGTATATGTAGTATATGATGTATATGTATATGATGTGTATGTATTTGAAGACTGATGCATGCCTCCTGCAGGAGTGTCCAGGCCCTATTTAGGATTATGTAGATTTGAGCATGTTCAACCTTTTGACAGTATGACACAACATTATTATCTACAAGTTTCAGGCTTAAGAACCAAACATTTGTTTTACACACACACACACACACACACACACACACACACACACACACACACA
>NW_021604730.1:258716-259143 GCF_004785775.1 Grammomys surdaster
CACACACACACACACACACACACACACACACACACACACACACACACCATGACAATGTAATCTTATAGTGTTTTAACCAAGCCTACAATTTTGTCTAGGACCTGCATTCATAGCTATACTGGGCTAAATGAAATCTACAGGCCACAAATTGAATATGTCTGATAAGGAAGTATTCTTAGAAGACAGACCAGTTGGCTATCTTTCTGGGTATTTATGAAAGCTTGGGGAACGGTTCAGGTCTTGATACTTGAGAACAAAAGATACTTGAGAACTTCCTTCTTTTCTTCCTTTCTTTCTTCCTTCCTTCCTTTCTTCCTTCCTTTTTTCCTTTCTTCTTTCTTTCTTTCCTTCCTTCTCTTTCTTTCTTTCCTTCCTTCTCCTTCTTTCTTTCTTTCTTTCTTTCTTTCTTTCTTTCTTTCTTTCTTTC
>NW_021604730.1:259153-260340 GCF_004785775.1 Grammomys surdaster
TTCTTTCTTTCTTTCTTTCTTTCTTTCTTTCTTTCTTTCTTTCTTTCTTGCTCTTTCTTTCTGTGTGTGTTTATAATTTTGGTATCTCCTAAATTACTTTTTATTTTCTTTTTGAGATTATAATAAAATTACATTATTTCTCCATTTCCCCTTTCCCTCCAAACCCTCCCATATTCCTATATTAAATATGAAAATAAACTTAATCTTTTTCAAATGTGATCTCATTTATTTGCTGATATATATATATATATATCAGCATATATATATATATGCACACGTATAGACTCTTAATTATAAACTTCTCACACTGAGCTTTAAAATCTGTGGGTTGGATAGTTTCTTTCACCCTCCTGAGTATCCCTAGAGTGTTATTCCTGGATAACTCACATATACTAGGAATGTGGAAAGCAACTAAAGCCCTGAGATCTAGAAGAACATAGCCCATTCATTTCTGTATTTTCAAGATCTATTTTCTTATCAGCAGACGTGAAGGGAGTTGTTATGGGGGTTAGTTGAGTATAATGAACGCAGAATGTGTAGAACAAGTTCTGGTACTCTGAAGTTACTTCAGATTGTGAAAGTGATCTAGAGAGTATCCAGCTATAGGGCCAGCATACTTCCTACAGCTACCATCAGTAAGGCTGATGAGAGTTTCTGGGTCTCTCCCCACCATCAGGGGTTCTCACCTCCATCAATTGGAGGCAGGTATGAGAACTATGTTGGCTCTGGCAAGACACCCAGAGGATATAGTTAATTTCTCTCTGAAACACTAATAACTTTACTACCACTTCATCCTTTGTATGTACCAGAAAATATGTCATAGTGCCCTTTATAACTGTACATACTTCCTTAACTGTCTTATTCTTTAGTCTTTAATTCTGCAGGAGTCTAGACAATATCTATTCACTCTTATTTTCCCCACTTGGGACTTATCAAGAAAACAAATCTCTTCCATTTTTAGTTTTTCTTCTCTTTAGTTCTATCTTGATAATACTGCATCTTTAAAACCTTTTCAAATTAGTTTCTTTCCTGAACCCTTACATTATGGAATTGGTCATTTTTCCTGCCATCCTTTCTGCTCTATAGAAACATTCAATTCCAATCTCAGTGTCTCAGACTTTTAAAAATCTTACTTTTTATTTTATGTCTCTTTCACACACACACACACACACACACACACACACACA
>NW_021604730.1:260440-264942 GCF_004785775.1 Grammomys surdaster
CACACACATATATATATATATATATATATATATATATATATATGCTCTATGTGTTTGTGTATATGTGTACATGTTTGTGTATCTCCATGTCCATGTGTATGAGTGCCTGTGAAATTTTAGAGACTCTCGGCATTCATTTAGATAGTTGCGTATGCTTCATTGTGATAACTTGACTTTGTCTTTTCTACCCTCCTTGGCCATGCATTCCTGTATCTTTGCCTTGATATTTTCATTTTCCCTTACTTAAAAACTCTATTTAATTTCAAACATTCAAAACTACTACTTTTGTTTTCCCTTAATCCAGAACAAATCTGACAAGACACAATCAACAATTTACCAACGCACTCTTGTGATCTCTGATTTTCCTATCTTTCTCTTTCTTAATTCCACAATTATTTATTTTAATATTATTATTTACTATTAGTTTGTGGACCATCTACTTCCTGAACTTATCCAATGTGAAAGTGGTTAAGAAAGCATCCAGGTCCCATCATCTTCAGCTCATTTGATATTGTCCCCCAAATCTTCTTTTTCCTTATTTTTCCTTGTCAACTATATCATCCTTATTGTATAAATACATGTAAGTTTTCATTTAAAAGATCTTTTTGAATTACATCTGCCTCAGCCACCACACTACCATCTTATTCCTAATCTGTCCTTTATAGAAGAGAATGTTTAAGGCTTTTTTTGGTGCTCTATGTTTTGTTTGCCTGCTTTCCTTTCTTTCTTTCCCTTCCTTCCTTCCTTCCTTCCTTCCTTCCTTCCTTCCTTCCTTTCTTTCTTTCTTTCTTTCTCTCTTCCTTTCTCTCTCTCTCTTTCTTTCTTCACCTCTCATTTGGTATATTACAGCTTTTGACATAGCTGAACAATTTTAAAAGATGCATTGTCTATACAATTCTTTGATTTTTTTTCTGCTTACATTTATGTCTTCTCTTCTTTGTGGACTCCTTCACATCTTCCTGACATGCCCAATAATATGTTTACTTGTGTTACAAAGTCAGGTATAGGGCCAGGCTTGCACTCAGCCCTTGAACATTTCAGGCTATCTTTTTTCTGTATCATTTTATTTCATGAGTTTAAATATTATTTGTACAATGTGGAATGTAGAGAGAATCTTTATGTGCTGTGTGGAAGCATCACCTGTCAATAAAAAGCCTATGTCCAATAAACTAAGGTAGGAGAATGTCATCACGAAACTGAAGGAGAAATGAACAAATTTGGGAAGGCATTTGGGAGAAAATTTCCAAGACACTTACTCAGCAGTGCAGACAGAGTCATGACACAATTGTCTTCCTGTCCCGTAACTTACGTTGCTAATGGATATCAATATATTCTTGTATTAATAATTAATAATATTCTTGTAGTAATAATTATCTAACATTTAAATGGTTAGAAACGCTCAATGAAAACACAAATGAAAAAGTGTGATACACTCACCCATCAGAGTGCAGGGCTACATAGCAAGTACACCAGACACCAGACTGACTTAGCCAATGCCTCTAAAATATAGTAAGTAAGTAAGTAAATAAATAAATAAATAAATAAATAAGAAACATAGCAAAAGAGGGCCAGGCTATGTCTCTAAGCTGTAGTGTTTGTAGTGTTTGTCTAGTTTGTGTGAGGATGAGCTTTAGCAGAGGACTGAAGAGAGAGAAGAGAGAGAGAGACTAAAAAATGGTTTCAAGTCTCAGACACATATTAAAAAAGCAAAATGCTCAAAACGTCACTTATAAATCAGACAGATCTGAGCTTAACTATCATTTTCAACACAAACAAAGAATTTAAATTTGAAACTTTTTTCTCACCTGAGATGACCTGTGAGGATGAACTAATATTCTAAGACATGATTTCATCAATCCAGGCTAGCCTTGAGTTCACTATGTACCCAGACTGGCCTCATTGTCATCATGTAGCAGGCTGGCCTTGAACTCATAATCTTCTGGATTTTCTAAAGTATTCACAGGAGTACTTTTTTGATCTGTTCCTGGGTATCAAATCCATTGGCCCCTAGCATGCTTAATCAATCATCGATGCACATATTCCCAGATCAAGTATGTACTTCAGTATAACACAAATATGAGGTCGATTTTCTAATGGAGAAATAGGTACATAAAGTATCTTAGTTACTGGTGTTAAATGCCAAGCTTGAGCTCCAGAAAACAACTGAAGTTTCACTTTGGTAATTTCCAGTTCCATTTTTTTTAGTGATTAAAGAGAATTTCTAGGTGGCGGTGGGACAAAGAGTTCATGACAATGTGACAGAGGTGGGAAAGTAATTGTACCTGTGTGTGATGCCATCTATAAATACAATGCAAACCATAAGGACATCCAAGGGTTGATTTCCTTTTCCCGACCGCCCCAGAAATGCCCAACACTCTTTCCCCTTAGAACCCCATAGTCTCCCATCCACAACCTTTCCCATGCCTGGTCTCTAGGCCCGCACTGCCTGGGCAGAGCTTGTTTGGAAGCCAGGCATATATAAAGAAAATTCCTTTCCCAGCCAACACTCCTGATCAGCTAGTCCTGATCACATCTGCTCTCTCCCAGATCCCACAGAGTCTCTTGTAAAAGACATCCAAACAACAGTTGTACCTGAAAGAAATACAGCCAACAAGTCCAGCACCTGCATCACACCTCGCTGGGCACCAGTCACCAAGTGTCCACATCACGACAACATGGTGGCTCCGCAGCACCAGCGCTGATCCTGGACTCAATCCTGTCAAGCGCCCTCGACTCCAACTAGACCAGCCTGCTCAACACGACCTGGAAGGACCTATCCAGTCTTCCTCCGTGGTGTTCCTGGCCACTGGCTCTGCCCTGCAGCTGCCCTTTGGAAGGCTTCGACCTGCTGCTGGAGCCCCAGCCCACCTCTATCCTGCAAGTGTCACACCATCCTTTTGGTCCCTGAGGGCCTCTAGGCCTCCACTTGACCAGGAAATCCTAAGTTCTCGCCCACTAGTCCGCTTGGGTCTGTTTTCTTGGACATGCCACGGGACTGTATAGTCACCCAGTCAAGATCGATAAGTGCTTCGGTAAGAGACAGCAACGGCTTGGAAAATGCCTCTGACTCAGGGATGCCATGGATGAATGCTCCAGTTGCCCTGCTCCCAGGGCTTCATCTCTCATCTTCTTCATTTCAGGGTCAAGCAGATTGCTGGAGTCCTTCAGTCTCTCCTCGTGAAGAGAGATATGCTCCGTGGTCCACCTGGAGCCTCAAAGACAGTATGATGGGGCCTCCTCCAGGCTTACCACTGCAGGATCTCCCTCCATCTTCTCAAGTAACCAAGAACAGTGCTCTCCGAATCCTATGAGACCTATTTTCCCTCTGCGCAAGGCCAAGAGGTGCCTCTTCTAGGAAAAATGGACTGCTCCAGTAACACACAGTGCGTAGGACACTTGCCTGGTAACCCTACAGGATTTCCAGAGCTCCTTCAGATACCCAACAACTTAGTATTGAGCCCGCGTGCACACTGTGCTTTCTGCTGCACACTACAGACAGAAGATAAAGACTTCAAGAAGAGGAGAGACTCTACATCACACCTTGGAAGTTTAAAAAAATCTGCCTTTGAAAATCAGAAGAAGGATTGTCAAACTTCATGTTTTATCTCAAAACCTTCCGCTTTCCCTTCCTTGGCGGTTTCTGGTAAGATACCTGACAGTCACTCCTGTTTCTCCCAAACCAAGAAAGCACTGAGGTTGCTCTGCTGCCAGTGTCAATTCCTTCTATTTTTTCCATAACTGAATGAAGATTGCCCATGTTGGTTCAAGCTGCTTTCTGCAGAAACCAACAAATATCATAGTAGGTGAAGATGATTTGAGCCCTGAATGGATGATGCTTCTTTGCTTCTTCTCAGCCATCCCTTAACCTGCTGAGTAGTCTTCACATATCAGTCTCCTTTGAATGAGACTTGATGCAGATTGTCACCAGCTGTTTTCAGCATGCACTGGATGAACCTTTCTTTTTGACTGATGTTCTCACAGTGACTTTAGCATTAGAATCATGGAAAGTGTTTAGGTTACTGTTCTTCCAAATTATTTTATACTTAAAACTTCATAAAATTTTTCTTCTGTATACTTGTATGAAATGTTCAGACATTGTAGAATTTGTCTTATCATGTATGGAAATAAAATATTACTTGTAACACTTAAGCCTATGTGATCATTTTGTTTTTTAAAGGCTTTTATCTTTAGGATATTATGGGGGAAAGCTTACAAATGCACATAATCAAAAAATGAAAATGACACAGAAACATGGAGGTCTGTCAGTGAATGTTGAAGCTGACATTTTGGGAAGCTGACATGATATAAGGGATGAAAGAATGGGTTAGGCCTGGCGGTGGTGGCACAAGCCATTGGACCCAGCACTCAGGAAGTTGAGATAGGTGGATCTCTCTGTGTTTGAGGCCAGCCGGGACTATAGAAACCATGTAGTTAATAAAAAAAAAAAAACAAGAAAGAGAGAGAGAGAGAGAGAGAGAGAGAGAGAGAGAGAGAGAGAGAGA
>NW_021604730.1:264952-285002 GCF_004785775.1 Grammomys surdaster
AGAGAGAGAGAGAGAGAGAGAGAGAGAGAGAGAGAGAGAGAGAGAGAGAGGAAATTTAAGGGTTCTTTGGAAGTCAGTTGTGTTGTATGGGTTTTGCTAATGCAGACTCATGAAGGAACTTTTCTCTGAAACAGACAGAGAAGAAAGGCAGTTTCTCTAAAGATAGCAGGTGGAAGGACATGTGATGAAGGATTCTTCAATAACTACACACAAGTATTGGTCTGCCTTACATTGCATAGTTGAGCACAATTTGTCAGGACTCCATAGATAGAAATGAACCAAAAAATTTCTGGTGGTGTGTTGCATGTAGTTTCTTACCATATCCACAGACTCAGACTGATTGACAGAGTGATGTCAGTTGAGATAGATTCACCTGCTTAAGCAAGACTCAGGCTAAGGTAAGGCAAGACTTGGGTTTAAGGCAAGACCTGTGGAGGACACATGATGTTTGGAGGGAGTATAAAAGGACTGGACAGATAGTCAAAGAGGCTGAACTTGGCTTGCTTGCATAGTAAAATCCTTGTTGGTCTCCTCTTCCCTGATCTTCACTCTGTCATGAGAGGCACAGCTCCTGATATTACTGCTAGTCTGAATCCCTCTTGTGTGGTTGTTCCTGCTAGGTCTTGCTACTTGCTGCTATCCTGTCTCTACCAAACTGGACTGAGGGTATATCTGAGAAGTGTTTGCCAGTGGATCAAGATACCACTGCTGATCTGTGAACTCAAATGCCAATTTCCAGACAACACAGAGGACAAAGAACCATTTCTAAACAGGTCCACTTTTCCAGTATCTTGTCTTTTCCATTCTCTGGTGGGTGGTGGGCTAAAAGGGAGGTTAAAGCATTTAAGAACCACCATTAAAATAGGCATTGAAATAATTAAAGTTAGAGAGAAATGGAGAGATAGAAGAATGAATTGGTATTTCTCTTGTCCTTCTTCTCCCACTCCTTTTATAGAATTCACACCAGCCTTCTCATAATCCCACTATAGGGAAACACAGCAAAAAATAGGAGACCATGTAATGTTGGAAATAAGGGCATTTAGTAGGAAAGGTTAAAATTTTTAATAAAGTGTTATAGGACAATTAATTTGTTCTGCATATGAAAAAAACTGAAATGGCATATGAAAAAATGGAAATGGATCAGTTTTCAAACTAAACCATTATGTCCAGTGCATTTAAAAATCTTAAGTGTACTGGTTGTGGTGTTATTTACCTGTAATTGCAGGGTAAGGCAGAAGTAGCAGAAATTAAAACACAATCTCAACTACATAACAAGTTCAAGGCCAGCCTGAGCTCCATGGGACTTTATTAAAAAGGGGATAAGGAAAACCAAACAGAGGCGGCTCCATTTATACCACTAGATAGATAATTGCTCAGAAGTCCAACACATTAAGTGCAGTAAGAAAGAAACTTTACAGTATTTAAGACCTACTCAAATAGTATTAGGACAGCTACTTAAGAAGGCTTCATTGTTGGCTGGAGAGATGGTTCAGAGTTAAGAGTATGGACTGATTTTCCAGAGGTCCTGATTGCAGTTCCCAAGAATCACATGGTGGCTTACAACCATCTGTAATGGGATCCAATGCCCTCTTCTCATGTGCCTGAAGACAGTTACAGTGTATTCAATAAATACATCTAAAAGAAAAAGAAAAGGAAGAAGAAGCCTTCCATTGCAGTGGGGAGGCAGAGGCAGGCAGATCTCTATTGAGTCCTGTCTGGTCCAGAGTTCAAATTCCAGGACAGGCAGGGCTGCACAGAGAAACCCTGTTTCAAAAAACAAAAACAAACAAAGAAAAAAAAAACAGAAAAGCTACTTGAGAAAGAAATGTGGACCAGGCAAGCTGGCAGGAGCCATTTGTTCCCAGCACTTGAGAGGAAGAAGGGAGCAAGGTCTGTGTGTTCAAGCTTACTCTCCAACAAATATCAAAAGTTCCATTTCTTACTTTTAAAATGACTATACCAAATCAAAGTTTGCACTTCTAACTTTACTCATAAATTAATAAATTATATAGACCAAAATAGATGAAGGTGAAAAAGGAGCTTAAGAGAAAGAAAGAGAAGAAAACATCTACACCTAAGTAATTCCTTAGTGTGGGGAAGATTAATAGTGCAGGTTTTAATCCCAACACTCACAGAAGCAGATGCTAAAGAGCAGATTATGAACTCATGTTCAAGGCCATTGGCTCCACATAGTGAGTTCCAGGCTGGCTGGAGCAATATAATGAGAACTTGTTTAAAAAACAAAAACAAAAATCCTGTGGTTTACACTTCAGAATTACTAAAAATATTTTAAAAAATATTTTCACTACAAAATGATTTGAATGTGAGGTGATAAACAGGCTAATAAGCTTTTTAATAAGGCCCCAGATCTTAGCACAACTGACTCCATGATGGAAGTACCACCATCCAGTTTTTAAAACTCAGCAATTAGATAGAAACACTAGCGAAACTAAAGACCTAATCCACCTCAAGTCTATTTTTCTGGGACAGTCTCTAAGTGTTCTTTTGAGAGACCAGATCTTTGGGTTCACACTCCATCTTAGAGAACTTGACCAACAGGCTAGTACCTATCACCAGTTTCCAGGTTATTCTTCAACAAAACCTAAGTTTAGCACCAGTTTCCAGGTTATTCCCAAGCAAATCTGCACCTCCAAGTTACAAGCCTGCCCCTGACACTTCACTTCCTAACAACCACCAATCAGGAGGATAGCAGAAGTTATGTTTATGGTGCTCCCAGCACCAGCCAATTATGTTAAAGGCCATAATAATCCCCAATCAGATGTGTACCAGGCTAGATACCCTCATCTTCCTCTATTAATGCTTGCCTGAAACTGGACTTAAAGCAGCTTCCTCCTGTTCTGCTGCATCAAAGGTGGTGGTGTAGACCAAGATTCAGCTTGAATAAAGAGAATCTAATGGGACTAAATTGGACTAGGCTCCTTGGTGATCTTTTGGGGGTTCACAAACATTACCTGGCAAAACATTTTTGGCTTCTGTAGTTCAGCTTCTAGCTAAATGTTCTTGTTAACTGAAGTATGTCAAAACGAGATGTGGTTTTTGTTTTTAAATGAACATCTTAATGAAGGATTGAGTCTATACTGGGATCCTGAGTCTGAAGGGTAGTCTTGGGCTGGCTAATTGAAAAAAAAAAACCTTCTATTGACTTTAAATCCTTTTGTAGGCAGGCTTCTCTCATAATATCACACAACAATTTCATTTAAGCATTCATGATCTATACATCATAGCACCACCTTTTACTCTTTGTATAAATGTTTAATACATACAATTATTACTTACAAATGACAAATGAACTCATTAGGGCAATTAGAATGTGAGAGTGAGCAGAGCTGACTGACTGCTCTTTAAGAACTGCCTGCTACCCCAGCTCTAGTGGATCCAGAGCCCTCTTCAGGCCTCCAAGTGCATGCACTCACATGCACAGATCCCCAAACACCAACACACCAGTGTAGCCTTGACCTCTTTGTTCTCTTCTCTCAAAACAGTAAAATAAAAAGGAGCTACCTTCCGGTTTTCATCTGTGCCACAGCTATCTGAACCCCAGTCCTGCTCAGAGAGAGCGGTTCTCCCAGGAGTGCTAACACTCCAAAGATCACAGGTGAGACCACTACTGTTGCCCCAAATCAGGGCCCAAGTGGGACATGCCCAGAGCCCACAGGGCCCAGGAACCGAGGAGCAGCCAGGGACAGAATCATTCTGGTTTCCATCTGCATTCGGGACTGACCCTGTGCCACAGCTATCTGGACCCCAGTCCAGCCCAGAGAGAGTAGGTCTTCCAGGAGTGCTAACACACCAAAGATCACAGGAGTGTTGACATATGTAGGACCACAGGCTCACAGGCTCTCATGAGGGACAAACTCCAGCCAGACAGCAAAACCAGCTAGCACCAGATATAACCAGATAGCAGGGGGCAAGGCCAAGAACATAAACAATCGAAACCAAAGCTACGTGGTATCATCAGAACCCAGTTCTCCCACCATGGCAAGCCCTGGATATCCCAACACACCTGAAAAGCAAGATTCTGATTTAAAATCACATCATGATGATGATAGAGGACTTAAAAAGGACACAAATAACTCCCTTAAAGGAATATTGGAGAACAAAGGTAAACAGGTAGAAGGCATTAAAGAGGAAACACATAATTACCTTAAAGAAATACAGAAAAACATAACCAAACAGATAGAGGAATTGAACAAAAACATCCAGGATCTAAAAATGGAAATAGAAACAATAAAGAAATTACAAAGGGAGGCAACCCTGGAGGTAGAAAACTGAGAACAGAGATCAGGAGTCATAGATGCAAGCATAAAAGAAACAAAATACAAGAGATAGAAGAAACAATCTCAGGCGTAGAAGATACCATAGAAAACATTGACACAACAGTCTGAAAATGAAAAATGCCCAAAGCTCCAAGCCCAAAACATCCAGGAAATCCAGGACACAATGAAAAGACCAAACCTAAAGATAATAGGAATAGAAGAGAGTGAAGAGTCCTAACTCAAAGGGCTAGTAAACATCTTCAACAAAATTATAGAAGAAAACTTTCCTAACCTGAAGAAAGAGAAGACCATATACAAGAAGCCTACAGAACTCCAAATAGATTGGACCAAAAAAGAAATTCCTCCCATCACACAATAATCAAACTCCAAATACACAAAACAAAGAAAGAATATTAAACCAGTAAGGGAAAAAAGTAAAGTAACATATAAAGGCAGACCTATCAGAATTATGCCAGACTTCTCACCAGAGACACTAAAAAAAACCAGAAGATGACAAATGTCATACAGACCCTAAGAGAACACAAATGCCAACCCAGGCTACTATACCAGGCAAAACTCTCAATTACCATGGATAGTAAAACTAATTTATTCTATGACAAAACCAAATTTACACAATATCTTTCCACAAATCTAGCCCTACAAAATTAATAGATGGAAAACCCCAAAACAAGGAGAGTAACTACTTCCAAGAAAAAGAAGGAAATTAATCTTTCAACAAACCCAAAAGAAGATAGCCATACAAACTTAATTCCACTTCTAACAACAAAATTATAGGAGGCAGCAATCATTTGTCCTTAAAATCTCTTGACATCAATGGACTCAATTTCCCAATAAAAAGACATAGACTAAACAACTAGATACAGGACCCAGAATTTTGCTTCATACAGGAAATGCACCTCAGTGACAGAGACAGGTATTACCCCAGAGTAAAAGGCTGAAAAAAAAAATCTTTCAAGCAAATAGTCCCCGAGAAACAAGCTGGAGTAGCCATTTTAATATCGAATAAAATCAACTTTCATCCAAAAGTTATCAAAACAGATGAGGAAGGACATTTCATACTCACTAAAGGAAATATCTACCAAGATGAACTCTCAATTCTGAACATCTATGCCTCAAATGCTAGGGCACCCACATTCATAAAAGAAACTTTGCTAAAGCTCATTGAACTCCAAACAATAATAGTGGGAGACTTCAACATCCCACTCTCAATGGATGGATCATAGAAACAGAAACCAAACAGAGACACAAGGAAACTAACAGAAGTTAGGAACCAAATGGATTCAACAGTTATCTTGAGAACATTTCATCATAAAACAAAAGAATATATCTTCTTCTCAGCACTCCATAGTACCTTCTCCAAAACTGACCCTATAACTGATCACAAAACAAGCCTCAACAGATACAAGAAGATTGAAATAATTCCATACATCCTATCAGATAGCCACAGGCTAAAGCTGGTGTTCAATATCTAAAAGACCAGAAAGGACACACACACATGGAAGCTGAACAACTCTCTACTCAATGGTAATTGGGTCAGGGAAGAAATAAGAAAAAAATTAAAGACTTTTTAGCTTGAGGATTCTTTAGCAATTATATATATTGCCATGGGTCCTAGATGACATTCCCAGGTATAAGAAAATGTTTGCTTTGGCAGGAAGTATACTTTCTCTTCTTTGAGCAATGCTACATACAAATCAAGTATAGAAGACTTTGTATTTTAAATGTTTAAATTATTTTTTAATAATGTGAAATAGGTAAGAAGATAGCTTCCTAAAACAACTTTTATTATAGAAAAGCCAGTCTGCCAAAGTCTACATTCCTTTCCTATTTGATTACTAAGTGTTTAAAATAATTTTTTTCAGTTTATTTTTATCTTACAGAGAAAATAATCAAATAATCATGTAAGTTTTAAAGGAACTACTTGTCCAAGTCAGAAATTTCTGAAAAACACTGCAAAATTGTGTACATCTTTGACTTAAAGCCATGATAGACTGCTAAAATAAACAGAATTTGTTCTTTTTCTATTTTTTAAAACATTATATATATTTATGATTTTTAAAACAATATATATAATATGATTATATATATTTTAAAACATAATATATATTTATGTAATCATATATATATATATATGATTACACTGTAGCTGTCTTCACACACACCAGAAGATGGCATTGGATCCCAGTATAGATGGATGTGACCCACCATGTGGTTGTTGGGAATTGAACTCTGGATCTGTAGAAGAACAGTCAGTGCTCTCAACTGCTGAGCCATCTCTCCAGCCCCTAAAATAAACAGAATTTAATTATAGATTTGAAGCTAGCTGGCCTTTTTGGTTCTGCCATTAGAAACATGTCTTGCTAGAATATGTTGATTATTTTCTGTATTTTTTAATAAAAATTACATTTATTCATTATGTATGGACATAAATGCCCCATAATGTGTGTATAGAGGTGAAATAACAACTTCCAGGAGTAAATTCTGTCCTTTCATGTAGATCACAGATATTGAACTCAGGTTTTCAGGCCTGAAAACAAATGACTTTACTCATAGAGCCATTTTTGCTGACCTGGAATATGCTCATGATTTTTTGAACAGTCCATGGAAGGTCACAGGGATATTAGTCTCCACTTCAGCCCTGGCAATTTCACTCAAGTCTTTGGCATTCAGAACCAGGAGATATGCAGGCTTTTGTCCTGCCCCAGGGCTCACCACCACACTCAGAACCACACCTGTTAATTAAGGCAGTTTTGAGATTTTAAAATCAGGTTTTAAGATTATCTGACATTAAAATTATAGGTAGTAAGATGATATTACATTAAGAAATAGAAATCACATAGAAATAAGTCACATAGAAAACCATGTGATTTATTGTGATTCTGGTTCTTTAATAACCTGGCTGTGGGACCACTTGAAGGAATACTCTAAACTCTTTCTTCCTGGACTAGCACTATTCCCAGGAAGGGAGTGACCTTGTTTGTAATAAGACACTGAAGTTTCTTACTACAACAACAAGGTCAAAATAATAATTCATCAGTGTTGACTAAGGGAGCAGGTCTATGTTCTTATCTTTAATATAAGTTATGATTAAGTAAAAATGTGCACTACACTTTAAAACTTTTAAAGCAGAAGAGTGTGTAATAACTATAAATTTCAAGACTTATATGTAGGTTTACTTCTTTCAAACAGAATGAAAACCTAGCTTTTATACTTTTCAATAATGGTGTGAATATAAAACCACTTATCAGAAAATGGCCACCAAAATTATTTATCATTCTTCTATAGTTTCCCATATTTTAAAATATTAACCTTACAGAATATAATACATTTTCCCGTCCTTGCATTAATGTTTTTAAATCTTTTATTATTTTTATGTGTATGGTTATTTTGTCTGCATAAGTTCCTGTGTACCATATATATGTCTGGTGCCCACAGAGGCCAGAAGAAGTTTCTGGATCACCTGAAGCTGAAGCTACAGCTTGTTGTGAGCTATAATGTAGGTGCTGGGAATTGAACCCTGACTTCAACAAGAGGAGGCAGTGCTCTTAACCACTGATCTAGCTTTCTAGGCTTCCTAGCATTAATGCTTAATTGAGGCTGATGATATGTAATATAGTTGCTTTATTATATGCTATAGCTCTGGTTCTTGCTTAGCCTCAACTTAGTAAAACAAACAAGCAAACACTTGAGTCCCAGACATGAATATTCATTGATATGTTAGAATATTTTATTTTATTTCCTTTCCTAGAACTCAATCTGCTTACTCAGAAATATATTTTGGTGAAGAAAGGCAAATATAATTCTTGCTGTTATGCCCTTTCTCATCCCTTCAATTAAGAACTTCACTATGACACAGAATATGTTTTACTGTGGTGGTTTGTTTTTGTTTTGGTTGGTTGCATTTTGTTTTTTCTAGTAGCAATCTACAGGACCTGACCACAAATGAAAGTCACTTTCAAAGAAATTTCAATTCTCTGGTGCAATTCCACTCAATTTAAGAACCACCGTTTGAAAGTTAGTGAATAATCAGCCCAATCCCTTTCATAAGAGTGAACAAACTTAATTTCAACATAAAGGGAAGTTCAGAAACACTCATTGCTTCCATTACCATCATCTTCTTCCAGAGCATCTGGTTGAGAAACAAAGATGGGTTCAGACGGGTAAGAATCCGGCTCTTGCCACATCCAGATTTCTTTAGTTTTGACATTCAGCTTACAGAGCTGCTTATGCCCAAGATAAAGAATTGGTTAATTAATGAGCGGCTTTACTTGACTAGCACATGACTCAAAGATCTATTGGATCCTTTATTACCTTGTCTGGAACAAAGTGATTCAACCCAAGTCCGTATGCATACGTGTAAGGTTTTCCTCCACATTTCTGGTAATTGATTTGAGGAAATTCAAAGGCTTCAAAACAGAACACGGGTACAGGAAAATTCAATATCTTTAAATAGATCATCGATTCACTTCTCAGCTTTTTTTCTAGATCATCTTACCTTGACGGGGCCCTGAAAAGAGAACCTCAGGTTCCAGCCATATTGTCTCATCACTGCACAGAATGGCTGTGGCAGTTGTATGGGGGAGTGTGACTAAATTTCTGCCTGTGTCGGCCTAAGAAAGAAGATAACAGATTACAATAAGAAGGGACGGAAATTCAAGTATCTGTAAATGCAGACTTCCCAAGCTTTTCCTCCTCTTTTCAGAGGTCATCATGCAAGGAACAACAACAACAACAACAACAACAACAACCAGACAAGGAGCCTGGCTACTGTATTGGCCTTGGAAGTCTCTCAGATGGCATACTAGTATGTTAAAAGTAACCTGCTGGAAACATATTGTTCAGGGTTAAATGTCTGTCTCTAATGTGACAACCATGTTGATTAGCTTAAAATTCTTGATAATGGTCTTAGACTTCAGAATAGGTGGCATCTGACATTGTTCTATCCTAAAAGTCTATTTTTTCATGCAGCCAATTAGACAGGCAAGTCAGTTTCTTAATCATTAACTTGTGTGCTAGGCACCATGCTAGGTACTAGGAGGGGAAAGGATATTTAGGGATTCTCAAGTTGTCTACAAATTTAACATAACAAATGCATTTGGCGTGACTGAAAACATCTTGGTCACTTGATTACTCCACAAACACTTACTGAGCACCTCTGTAGATTATGGGTTACATAAGGTATTAGTTTATGGGTTATATTAGGTGTTAGATTGTGCGTTATATTAGGTGTGAGGGAGAAAGCTACAAAAACGATTGAAATGACTCATGTAGCGTGTGTGTGTGTGTGTGTATGTAATTTAAGAAACCACATGAAAGCATTATAATCAAGATATTTTGTAATATTGTGGGATAAATAAGAACATAGGTGACAGCTGTGAGTAGGAAGGACAGGGCATTACAGTAAGCTCATAATACAAGGTAGAGAATATATCAATGTCAGGTAAGTAGAGAAAAGTTTCTGTCTGTTTTAAGGAGTCAGAAAAAGACAAAGCCTGAGAATAACCTGAAGTTGAAACTTAACTTCAGATTAAAATGAGAACAAGACTTTAAAATTCAGGAAGAAATAAGGACTGTCCAGGGAGTAATAGTAATAGAACTACTTAGCATGCTTAGCATTCTTAGACTTGTGAATAAGTAGGTATGGCTGGAAGAATGTCCCTGTGACAGTGAAAAGCATAAGTTTTGAAGCCCTAGTAAGACTGGAACCTAAACTAGAGAAAGCCAAATTGTGGGGCTCAAGCCACAGACTAGAAGTAGGGAGATGGCTTCCTGCTTCAATCCATTCAGAGTTTCTGAAGGCTCTGCATGTATGGCTCCATGTGGGGGCAAAGCAGGGAAGAGAGTAATGGAGGAAATGTCAGCTCAGACCTGACTACAACCCTACACATACAATGGTATAGGGAAACTCAAACAAAAGGAAAACAGGACTAGGAACACAAAGAAAAGGCAATAAGAAAGTGTTGACATTACACACAGAGCTATCATAATCACACTCAGCACATACCACCAAAGAGGACTGGCAAAACAGCCAACTAGTCAGTTTCTGCCTGAAACCTCTTTTTATATACCACCTGAATACAGAACACTGATATAACAACACCATGACAATGTTAATGAACAGTAGTAGCAGTTTTCATTTAGATGCCAGCACTGTGCAATCCATTTGGTATAGATCATATTTATTTGATTATTACAGCAAGTAAGTCCTGACTTTCTCCCATTTTACACATGAGGAAAATTTGTCTCAGATGAAGCATCATGCCAAAGTCACAGAGCTAGGCTAGGGTATGCCTCCATCCCACTCTTAACAAACTGCCTGCTTGGCCAGCAGCTGAGTTAGGACCCCATACCCATGAGGAAGTCACACAGGATCTTAACGACTCAATTTCTTCATCAGTGAGATGAGGCTGTTCTCAGAGAACGTTTAGACTTTGAGGAAGGACCCTATGAAAACAGCCCCCCCCCTTTTAAAAAAATATAGTTTGTGAAGAGCAACAGATGCCAACTGCCTGAGGATAAAGTATTTGTTATCTTCTAGCTAGGATATATAAAAATGACATGTAGTTATATTGTCAAACAAAAAAAATCTCCTAGGCCAGATATTTAAAAAGACATTTATCTCCTCTCATATACATGTAATGTCATACATAGACACACACACACACAGACACACACACAGACACACACACCCTTAGACGATTGCATGAAAACAGTGGGAAATACTTCTGAATCATATTTTATACTCTTATTGTTGAGGAGCAGTGAAGGTTATTTTTTACTTGGAGATTAACAAATATACTTAATAAAGTGTACAGTGTACCATGAATATAGAAATAAAAATAGAATAGTAAAGGGATTCAAAGCATGAGGAATTTGTGGGTTGAAATTTTAATATGGGATCAGTGTAAGTCTCTTTGTAAAAGTAGCATTTCATACAAAATTCTTAGATGAGAAAACTAGCAATGCACTCAAGCAGAGAGGGAAAAAACTGTCCTAATCTAGGAGAATGGTGCCAAATATGCTTCAGGAGTACCAAGGATCAGTGTGGTAATAAATTACAGAACTCTGTGGAGAGCTAATGGACTTAGATTGTATAAGGCACATGGGTTATAGTGAAGAACTGGGTTTTCACTGTAGATAAATGAGGGGAAACTATTTTGAATAGGCAAGAAAGACACTGTGATTTACTCTTAAAGAAATTCCTCTGCTTACTGATGATAAAATTAACCATGGCCTGAGGTCAGTATTTCTATTTTGGTCAAGCTTCAAGAATGGCATATATAGCTTGATTATGCTAGCCCTTTTTGTATAATTTTATTCCTGCCCATCCTGTTAAAGCTGGTCTTTAACAACATCAACATGTTGACAGCCAAAGTACATGGCTTGAACCTGAAAAATGGACCTCCAGACAAAGTTATTAAATTTACAGGCTGGTAAGCCAAGAATGGGTAATATTCTGCACAGAGCCTTACTATTCTAAGACAGAAGTGCATTGCTTTTGATAATCCATATTCCACAGCAGATCAGGAAGGCATTCTTGGCAGAATGACCTAAGAAAGGCTCAGTCTTGTTTATAAAATAAAAATGATTAATAAATAATAATAAATATTAATAATATAAAATAAAAAATCTCTCTCTGGGAGAGGTGGAGAGCTTTTGGGGCTGCTTGGCAAGAATCTGACATGGGCCAAAGACAAGGAAATGGGCTGCTTGGCAGGAATATGACATTGGCCAAGGACAAGGAAGTGGGACTTCAGACAGGAATCTGACATTAGGCTAGAAAAAAGAAGTAATTTCAGGCAGGAATCTAAATCTTAGACTAGAACAAAGAATTAATTTTAGGCAGGAATTTAAATATTAGGCTAGAACAAAGAAGTAATTCCAGGCAGGAATCTAAATCTTAGGCTAGAACAAGGAAATAGGCTTCAGACATGAAAATGGCTTTGGGCTACGACAGGGAAGTTGGCTCAGATATTTTGGTTATCCTGATAAACTCTTAGAAACAGTGATCACAGGAGTGTTCACGGATCTTTGTTTATTGTCTTGCTTGTTCCTTGACTATTTGCATCTGTTGTATTGCTAGTTCTTCAACCTAGAACTGACCCTAATACTTGCATGTAATTAAAATGGTAAAAAAGCAAAAAGGCGGAGGGGGGATGGGATATGGGATTTCTAGGAGGGGGAATGGGGAAAGGAGGTGACATCTGAAAGGTAAATGAATAAAATATCCAAAAAAATAAAAATAAAAAGTAAATTCCTCTGCTTTGTTGAATCTACACTTGAGTGTTTGGTTTGGGGATGGGAGTGAAAATGCAAGACTGGATTCAGTAAAACCACTTTTTTTTTTATAGTAGTCCAATCCAGAGAAAATGATTTTAGTTGGACTGGTAACACTGCAGGTGAGACAGGTTAACTGGAGTTGAGAGCTTACTGGTGAATAGTGTTTGAAAGTGAGAGAGATAGCAAGCCCAGCAGCATGTTGCCTGATCTGAACAATTAAAGACTGATATTGTCCCACTATGGTTAAAACTATTACAAGTGGTACAGTTTTTGATCATTTCATTTCAGATGAAGAGAAAGCATCATCATTATTATATATTAAGCTCTAAAAGTGGGAGGTATAATAATGAGAAGAGGAAGATCTGGAATATTTAACTTGCAAAGTAAGATAATATATGAAGTTAGAAAATGAAGCAGTAAGATTTGTGGCCAGACATTTAAAATTGAACCAACTAACATGACTGTGTGTTTGAAACACTTAAATTTAGATGAAGAAGTACAAATATGGAGAAGGTAGATAATCTAATTGAACTACAGTGTGACTTTGACAAGTTTGATAAAGAATAATTACCTACAAGGATGTTCATAATTATTGACCACACAAAATGACTTGAATGAGACAGGAAAGTGAGTATTTCTAGATCATAAAGGATACTAAGTGATATATTCAAAGGAAGAAAATTTAGACAGGCAGCTATAGGCATCATGTTATTGTACATTGTATAAATATTATTCTTGTATTATTTAAATGCTGATTTCTCTGCCCCCATATCTGGTTGCAACCCAGACATGGCATTGTAATGCTTATTCTAAAAGTCTCTGGTCTCAATGTTGTATAAACATTACTCCCCATTTATTCTCTGATTTGTCAATAAAAGCTGATCAGATTATGGATGAGCAGAGGAGAGAGTAGGGCTGAAATTCTAATCCCACCTAGGGGAAAGAGAGAGAGAAATGGAGGATTTTCCATGAGAGGAGGGATCAGGAGACACCATGGGAACACACCTGAAACAGGGAGAGCCATATCAATACTGAAATGCAAGTACCTCTGGGATTTGGCTGGGAGGTAGCTGGTTTAGTTTAGAGGATTAAAGTAGATTAATACTGATCAGTTATTGTGCCATAAAGCTTGATTAAATAAATCTTATAGTCTCTATCTCATTTATTTGGAAGCTAGCCAGGATAAAGGAGAAATTATCACTTTTAAAATTGCACTAACAGGCCATGTTGCAGTATAAAAGGGATAGCTAGAACATGGAGTAAATAGGATTGAAAGAGCACTGAAATTACAGAAAAGCATTTATATTCTAAGAGAGTTTACTTTTAGATTCTCTATTACCCAATCTTTTCTCCATGCCATTTCCAGAAGGACCTAGGTCTCTCTCTCTCTCTCTCTCTCTCTCTCTCTCTCTCTCTCTCTCTCTCACACACACACACACACACCATACACACCTAAACTCCCTCAATAATCTCTTACCTATTGTATGTTACCCAGAGTCTGATAAAGAAAGCCCCTTTATAATCTCTCTGACTCCAATCCATCTTTCTAGCTGTTCTTACAAAATCCCACCTCTCCTCTGCTTTCAATGAAGCATCCCAAGGACTTTGTTATACTTCTGTGTTAAGTCCCATTTGCTTTAAATTTTTTAAAAATAAAACTCTGTCTTAGCAGAAGCTTTTTTTTTCTATCTAAAGAGCCAAGTTTCACTCAACTATTATTCTTTATTAGCTTGCAGATATGCTTAAAGGCAAAAGGATCAAGTTCTAAGCTATGTTTGCTTTCAATTGCCTCTCATTTAAGCCTTTAGTTCAATGTATCTGCTTCAATACCTTTTGTTCAAGCAGGTAGCATATAGGCAGAAAAAGTGTGTTTACATGAGAAAAATATGTTTTTCTTGGTTTTGACTGTTATTTCTATTTCACTAAAAGTTCTGGATATTCTGAAACACTGAAGAGACAAAAATGCAGAGGCAAAGATACAGTTGTTTGGCGTTCAGAAAACTAACCCTCCAAATTTTCATGAGAACGAGGTTTCCTGATTCTAGATCTGCTGTTATCTTCAGTCACAAAGTCCCCTTTAAAAGGCATACTTTCTGGTGTGTGTGTGGGGGTACCGTTCCCCCTCTTTTGTTTTTAAAGCCAAATTTTCAGGGTTCTTGTAAAATCAGGGCAGAAGCACCAACCGTCGCTCCTTCCACACTAAGAGAGTCATGCGGACATTATTTAAAGAAATATAAATCTATATTAATAATCTCTTTTATCAAAGGACTGTTATAGCACAGCCGAGAGCAAATCAGACTATATAATATATCGATTAATAATAGCTTCTTCTACTTTTTGTGAGATTACTACTCTTTTGACAATTAATTGTTGAGAGAAATTAGGATTTACATCTCTCTTGAGAATATTAAACAGAGACTTAAATTCTTTTGTGGAGAGCTTAAAATAAATTCTTAGCCAGTTAGCATCTCCTAGAAACTTTTGAAAATAATATGAATTAAGTAAACTCTCTCTCTCTCTCTTTTTTCAGACCCTTTATCTGTTTTTATTTTATTGGATATTTTACATATTTAACTTTCAATGTTATCTCCTCTCCCATTCGCCCCCAAAATTCCTTATCCCATACCCACTCCTCCTATTTTTATGAGCGTGTGCTCCAAACAACCTCCCAGTAACATCTCCAAGCTCTCGAATTCCTCAACACTAGGGAATACAAACTTTTGGGGACCATGGCCCTCCACTTCCACTGATGTCTGACAAGGCCATCCTCAGTTACTTATATAGGTGGAGACGTGAGTCCCTCCCTATGTGCTCTCAGGCTGGAGGTTTAGACTTTGGGATCTCTGGTTGAAACTTTTGAAACTCCTTATAGAAAGGACCAAAGTACCCACACTTTGGTCTTCCTTCTTCTTCTTCTTGAGTTTCATGTGGTCTATGCGTTGTGTCTTAGGTATTGTGAGCTTTTGGGTCAATATCCACTTATCAGTGCGTGCATACCATGTATGTTCTTTTGAGATTGGGTCACCTCACTCAGGATGACATTTTCCAGCTCCACCCATTTGCCTAAGAATTTCATGAACTCACTGTTTTTAATAGCTGAGAAGTACTCCATTGTATAAATGTACCACATTTTCTGCATCCATTCTTCTGTTGAAGGACATCTGGGTTCTTTCCAACTTCTGGCTATTATAAATAAGGCTGCTATGAACATAGTGGAGCATGTGTCCCTGTTGCATGTTGAAACATCTTTTGGGTATAAGCCCAAGAGTGGTATAGCTGGGTTCTGAGGTAACACAGCCACCTTCAAATCTTTAATTTCCAAAGGAATATTACACTTACATCAAAGAGGAAAACATACCTGGGGCCCAGAAAACATTTCTTTTTAAATACTGTCCACTCTTCTGGTTATTAGTTTCCTTTGATAATCACTCCTCCTCATGTTTACTTTATCAAAAGAGTATTTAAGCCTCAACTTTGAAGTTCATGTTTTTTAGAGTTCTTATTTATATATTAATAATTTTGAATTTTATTTCTATTGCCAGTGTACCTACTGAATTTTTCAGTTACCAAATCTTCAGAGTAATATAAACTCCTCCACCAACTGTCTAATATTAATTATTTTTGTTGTCTAATGTCATTTTCAGATTTATAGAAAAACGAGTTTTCTTTGCTAGTGGATTGAGGACCTTCCAATCATTCATTTTTCCAGAATTTAAAATTATTTAGGATATTTGTACAACTGTCAAAAGATGCTGGGACTCCAGAATCACTGGATCTGTAGTTATTAAGGAATTAATCATTCCTTAATTCCTGTAGTTATTAAGGAATTTTCATTCACAAAGGGATTTTATGAATGGAAAGGCCACAGAATTTGAAATCAAGAAAACTACATATCATTTTGGCTCTGTGGAAGTTGCCTTTTCTAAATCACACCATTCTTTTGAGCTTCAGTTTCCTTATTTGTAAAATAAGAGGTTTAATTATGGTACTTAAAACTCCTCCAATATCTGAAATAAACAGTACAGTTTCCAAGTGAGATGAACACTTATGTAAAGAAAGTTACCTTGTCAATTGTCAAAGGAAGTACATATCTCCTGACTTCAGGCTGAGGAGCCTTCATAGCATTTCTTTTTACTTCTTCCCAATTCTCACGTAAATTGGCTAAATATAAGTAATTATAAACAAATTCAAACCTGTGAAAACAAGAAGTCAAACATGAACACAATTACAAATAATGAAAAAGGGTCTAATGTAGCACAGGCTGACCTTGAACTTAAGATCTTCCTGCCTCTTCCTTCCAACTGTTAGGATTTAAGGCATGCATCTCTACACCTAACCAATTTTAGAGATGATTCATGACTTTGAAAGCACATATGTCTGGTTGTTCCTTAGACCACAACTCAGACTGTTATCGATAAAAATAATATCAGAGTCATTTCCTCCTACTACTCAGTGAGGGAAAATAAAGAGGCTTACCTCATGGATATGTTGTAGTAACGGTAGCTTTACACAATCTTTGCTCTGTCCCATTGTCTCCTCTCTGTGTCTTTAGGAATCAATATATTTTTAATGACTAGCCTGAGAATACCAGTTCTGTTTCTATTATTCAGAATGAGGGCAGGTTCAAGGCACTTTACAGACTTCAAGAAGTTTCCATTTTCAGGCCTGGTTCAGATTAAGTTGGTTTTCAGTATTAACTGTAGTTCTGATGGTTAGTCTGTCTCTGATTTTCTAAACTCTCTAGTCATTATCATTACACTTTTTGCTATTTCATACCACTTCCCTTTTTATATGTGATTCACATTAAACAACAAGAACTTGCATATTTATTAAGGCACTTTGTTTCCAGAGGAAATTGGAGATGGGACATTTATTCAACATATCTTTTTACCCTTTCCAGCAACAGAGATCCACAATCAGAAACCCATTGTCTTCATAAGTATTGATATGATGGAAGAGATTGAAAGGGGAGGTCCTGTATTTGTTGTTGAAATACTTTCTTCTTTTTTTGTCAGCAACATGAAGCCAAACCTGGAAAAGTAAGAAAATGTTTTGATAAATTTTAAAGGAAAAAATTATAAAATACTTTCTTCAGAATCATAATGTAACAAATGAATCAGACATACCCCCATGCTTTCATTGGACTCGAAACAGTCCATGTAGTTGGCTCCCCAAAGACTCCACGAAGAAAGAAACTTGAAAAGGTTAATTTTCACTGGAGTCTCCACAAAAACGATATAGTTGGGAGTTAGACCAAAACTGTTCAGAAACACAAATGGGCTTGTAAATGGAAGGGCTAGTTCTCAGTTATGGGTGGGTGGGAGTCTACACAAAGTGTATTTAGCTACCCAGATCTACAATGCTTGCATGGAATTAATTAGCTTTAAATTTAGTTTTCTACAAAGACCTTCCAGATTAGGATTGGTATCAAAGGTAGACAAGGGACATCTTTAAATTTAAGCAGTCCTTCAAATTACCTGTGTACATAAGATGGCTTGAACCGATCACTGCAGGGGAACTGCACAACAACTTCTGACTTGTTTATTGGATCTTCCTTGTCTGAAATAAAGTGATTTTAAAGGCTTTAGAACAACTCCTCCTCCTCCTTCTTCTCTTCCTTCTTCTTCTCCTCCTCCTCCTCTTCTTCCTTCTACTTCATGTAAAACATTCAAAATAGCTTATATAAGCAAAAATACATTTTCAGATGTGGATTTTTTTCAGAGCTTGTTTTCATATTCTCAGTCATTGGGATATCCTAGTAGAATTCCATGTTGTTAAGGGGGTTTTGAGTGAGAAGTGGTTATCTAAAGGTACTACCAAGTTCTTTCTGGGGTAAGGACAAGTAATTGTATGTCTTAGAAAGAAGACCCTCTCAGGAAAATGTAGTGACAGTTGGAGAGTAGGGAGCCATTGTTAGCTAGAGAACTGAGATGGAGGACAAGAAAGCATCTGCTGAGGGTCCTGGACAGAAAGCAATAGGTACAGATCTGAGGGCACCTGATGGAATGGAAGGAAGTTACAGGCTAATATGGGAAAACAGACATACCAGACATGGACAGAATTAAAGAACAAACTCCCAAAACTTAAATTTAACTGGCAAACTACTCCTATTGAAGGTATAGAAGAAACTCTAGAGGTTGGAATCAAGTCTTGGGTTTGGGGTAGGACTTTTTGTAGGCTCTTGGGAACCCTTAGGACTTCCTCTCTTTTTTGATTGGTCCTGGCCTGGCTATCTTCTCTTCAATAAGCTTTTCCCCTTTCAGCTTGTTATTTACAGTTAGAAACAGTTTCAATCTCTTCCAAGAAGAGGGCTCACCCCCATCCCAGGAGCATCAAATAGTTCTACTAAGAGGTCAGTATTGTTTTCCAGATGTGCCCACATTCTGATTTCTCTTTATTGTGAAGCTACACTAACCTAGGAAAATCCAAATAACAGCAAATTTGAAAAAGTGCATAGGGAAGAGTACTAAGGAGTCACATTTTACAGCAAATGGAGATCAGGTTTAAGTCCAAGGAAGTAAAGCAGTGTTTCAGTGTAGGCAAAGTACCCTCTGGTATTGCAAAGTTCCTTAGAACTATAGTATGGATGAACAATATCAACAACTATGTCCAATAAATACTAGCACACTAAAGTCCACAGATGAGAAAATAATGTGAATGACTTCTTAAATAATGTTAATGGCCTCACTCCCAAAATTTTCAGTCATTCCATATAAAGAGAAACTCAAGATTTTGCTTGGCATATGAATAAGGACTTAATAAATGTTTGATAGAATTAAATTTATCAAATTTATATTTGATATTAATATTTAAAATTATTCACAAACATTTAAACATATATGCCCTAGATTTTGAAACATCATAGAATAGAACTTGGCTTTTTGCTTTCTAGATTTTGAAGCCATCATTGTTTACTGTCTTGCTACTATGATCCAGATCTGATATTTTCAGCAACTTTTTTTCAGTGATAGGAACATCTTTTTCACCTACTGAGGGAAGATTACAATCTCACCTGCTTTCAGTGGAGGGATCTTAATAATGTTGTAGGCAACTGTAAAATTTTTCCCAAAGCAATTGCCAATGTTGTAAACTGTTCCATCACTTTCAATATGTGGATGAGCAGTGGCACCATTGACGGAAACATAGTTGCAAAGATCAACCTGTGGAATGAAAGACGAGTCTTGAGGATTCTTTTAGTTTCAGCACACTTATGAGTAGGACACTGGGTATAGCATTAAGGTTGAGATGAATAAATTAGTGGCAGAATATCTAAACTCCTTTTTTCTAACTATTTGAAATAAACATCACATTAATGTTCATTATAGTCCTGAATTCTATGACTGGTCCCCTATTTAGCCCTTATTGCTTCTTATTCCCAAGTAAACACACTTAAAGAATACTTAAAGTATTTCTTCCTTCCTTCCTTCCTTCCTTCCTTCCTTCCTTCCTTCCTTCCTTCCTTCCCTCCCTCC
>NW_021604730.1:285102-301914 GCF_004785775.1 Grammomys surdaster
CCTTCCTTCCTCCCTTCTTTCCTTCCTTCCTTTCTTTTTTTTTGTTTTTTTGTTTTTTGTTTTTCGAGACAGGATTTCATTGTATAGCCATCGCTGTCCTGGAACTCACTCTGTAGAACAGGCTGGCCTTGAACTCAGAAATCCGCCGGTCTCTGCCTCCCAAGTGCTGGGATTAAGGCGTACACCACCACTGCCTGGCGTATAATTTCTTTGAGCAAAGACTTTCAGTAGCTTTCAACTAGAAAAACAGTTTATTTCAAATTTCTAGCTTTGTATTCCAGCTTTCAATTTCACCCCACTGTGTCCCAGTGCTCCATTTGAAACCATCTACACTTCTAGAGTACTAGTTCTCAGTTTAAAGTGTTATTGTTCCCTATCTGAACTATCAGAGCCATTTTTGAATTTCATAATGATAAAGGACATTTCTAGCATTTAGAGGACAAAGTCAGGATCATCAAGCTTTTTCAATGTATGGGACAGCCTACATTGAGGGGCCATCTCCTGTCTAAAGCTTCCACAGAAAATTGCTGCAGGTTTAGCATAAAAAGATTATTCTTAGTTTCTGCAAAACTGTCCCTTATTTTCCCGTCTCTGTGACTTCAATTATGCAATCCCCCAATCTAGAATGTTCTTTGACCAAATTCACTGAAGTTACATGTATTCAGATGAAATGCAAGCATTCAAAATATGATTTCATCTTTCTCCACCCTAAACAACTGCCTTGAGACATACTTTTGTATCTGCTTTTCTTAGGTTTACATTTTCTTAAAAGACTTATCATTTTCTGAATCCTGCTAAAGTGTGCCTCTTTGATTTTCTCATCTAGAAGTTAAGCTTACTAAAGACAAGCACAATACTTGGCGAACATATTAATACATACTGGTTGATATTGTGTGTCTATTTTAAGCAATATTCATGAAAACTGCAAAATGATTTTCTAATATTTTGATCAATACTATTTTACTTTAAATATAGCTTTATTTCTAATAAGTATCTATAAAAAGGGACAAATTGGTGCAACAAAGTTGCTTAGCACCACCAACTGCAGGTTTTCAATACTAATAGCTGTCGTTTTTTAAGACTGTTATATACTGGATCCAAGCTTAACCTATTATACCTTCAGGATGAGAGACAGTGCTGTGTTACTCATTGATATATCCCTTATATCTTACAGAAGTTTTTATACATGGAAAGATCTCAGAAATATTTGTTTTACAAATCAACAAATCTAAGTTGTTCTAGTGGTTTCCTCCTATCTATGTAATATTATAAATTTCAAATGTCATAGATTAAGAAATAAATTTTATCTTATGTTAAATATCTCATAGTTGATAACCCGCAGAAGTTGAAATTTAATCTGCCCCATCTGTTCTTGCTTTATCCTAGTGTTTTAATTCTAAGTTTCCAATTTTATATGCTTGAGCGATGTCCCCTAAGCACAGTCCTACCTGCTTAATCGTCTCCAAGGTCTCTGGGTTAATCTTTGTGATAAAGTTGGTCTCTGTGCATGCATAATAATCTTCTCCCACTGGGTAGATATTTACAAGGGCATTGTCAGTAACCTCTACTCCTCTAAAGTAAGAAAAAAACCTGTAGAAGCAAATGAATTTTGCAGTTCAGTAACTTTAAAACTATATGAACAAAAAGTGGCTGATATAAAATGCAGTTTGGTTTCATTAACCTGGAAAATATATTCTTGCAGGGGTCTGGAAAAGCACAAGTGCCAAATTCTGTTATGACAATCCTCTTCTCAGTCATTGCACGAATGTAAGCATCAGTCCGGATGAATCTGGAGAACATTGAGAAATGGGAAAAGGATATAAGTAGGCTATCCACTCAAGACACATGAAGCTGGGAGTCAGTGTGTTTTTATCAAATTGGAATTATGAATCCTCCCTCCCAAGTAGAGAGAACCATCAGCTCCCTTTATTGGGGATGACCCTAAAAGGAAAGAGTCTTCTCAACCTAACAGTGATTGATAGGGAAACTGAGGCAGTAAAAGTCAAGTAGTTAATATATGTGATTGTGACATTGGCCAGAGTTAGAAAAAGTAAGTGTCCTATACCATGGTGGGTAGTTTTTAACAACTTGACATGAACTAGAATTCCTCAGGGAAAAGAAAACTTTCATTGAAAAGATACCTCAATCAGATTTCCTGTAGGCAAGTCCATGGGCATTTTAACAAATTAACCATTGATGCAGGATGGTACCACCACTGGGCAGGTAATAAAAGAAAACAGGCTGAAGGCTGGGGTGATAGCTTAGCCATTGAGATTATTGGCTGCTCTTCCAGAGGACTTGGATTCAATTCTCAGCACCCATGTTGTTGGCTCACAAGCATCTATCTATAGCTCTACTCCCAGAAGATCTGACACCATCTTCTGGTTTCTGCAGGTACTGCATCAATGTGGTGCACAGATATACATGCAAACATACACATGAAATAGTATTTCCAAAAATTTTTTTAAAGAAAGGACAGAGAGGTAGAGAGAAGGAAGAGGAGGAGGAGGAGGAGGAGGAGGAGGAGGAGGAACTAGGCAATGTTCAATAGTATTCAATATTCCTTCATGGTCTGTGCTCCATGCCCTGATTCCTTCCTGCCTTGGCTTTCCCTGGTGATGAACTGTTAAGATGAAATAAATGCCTTTCCTACTCAAGTTGACCTTGGTCATGATGTTTATTATAGACATAGAAAACAAACTAGAACATGTGGCTATTTCACACATGTAGCTCATCACATTATATTATCCACACAGTGTGATGGATTATATTTCTTTCATCTCTTTGACCCTGTGTTTCTCTTTAATTTCAGAATTTATTATGTATTTTAAATTAGTGTTTATTGAATTTTATCTCTTCCACAGGCTAATCTATGAAGCCATTTCCTAGACCACCTAGAAAATGCTACTTGAGGCTTGCCATATGGAGGACAAAATAAATTTTGGTTTTGTGCTTTTATAAAGAGGAATGTATATGGAAGTATACATTAGAAGTTATATAAAAGCTTTCTCTGAAATCCAAAATTGTTTTCTTAGAAAAATTTATGCTTGGCAGTCCCTGCCTCTCTTTTGTCACAGTTCAAATCCTATTTCCAGTCTCCCCTTACTCTTCCTTTGATGTTCCTTCAAAATGCTTGAAATTCATGGTGATCATACCACTAACAGGCCTGAATATTCAAGTAGGAATCAGGGTATTTACTGTGTTGTTATGTGGACTTTTTAGAATGATGGCTTTAGAAATAACTCTTTATTGTTGTTGCTATTAATAAAATTATTATTACTATTATTATATGTGTGTGTGTGTGTGTGTGTGTGTGCGTGTGTGTGTGTGTGTTCTGCTTACATGTAAGTTGGTGTACTACATGTGTGCCTGTTGCCCACAGAGGCCAAAAAGAGCATCAGATTCTCTTGGTTTAGAGTTGCAGACAGTTGTGAGCAGCAGCTGCCATGGTGCTCAGAATTGAATCCTGGGCCCTCTGTCTGCTGAGTCATTGCTCCAGTCCTTTAGCAAATAACTCGATAAAAAATTTTCTCTTTCTCTCTCTCTGCCTTTCTCTCTGTGTCTCTCCTTTCACTCCTCCTCACTTCTCTAGTTTTTCTGTGACATACTTTGTCCCTCCTGCCTTTGTGGAACCCTTTCTGGGAAAGCCCAGTCCTTATAATTTTTTAAACATTTGTGTGTGTGTGTGTGCAGGAGCTACAGAATGTATACAGAGTTCAAGGGAAAACTTGCTTGAGGCTGTTTTCTCCTATTACATGGGGATTGAATTAATGTAAGGCTTAGTGGCATGTACTTTCACCTTCTGAACCATCTTACCAGATGCTTTCTCAGACCTTTCTGATACTAAAAAATGAAAGGATAACCCAATAGTCTCATAGTCACAACAGTAATAACAGCTTTTGTTTTTACTCCATTATTACTATGAGTTACATATTTTATTCTCATTTAGTCATGGGTTGATTCTATAGAGAAGATGCTACAATTTCTTTCATTTTACAGGTGACAAAATAATTAGAGGCCAATAATTTACTGCCAGATGTCATCAGTCAAGACAAAATGGTGCCTGGTGAATTCAGGATTTGAAGACAGTCATGTTTGGCTCTGAGCTCTTGACCCCCATTATCTCATTTTAGCATTCTCAGGTGACTGTGCAAATATGCATACTTAGCTAGACCATGAAGAAAGAAGAAAGTAATGAGTTTAGAGGTCTTCTCTGGGTTCATGAAGGTGAAAGTTCAAACAGGAGGAGAACTGAGATAGGCTCTACTCTGGTGAGGTCAGTCATGGAACACAGTGCTGACTTACCTCCTGTGGTATGTGACATGGCCCTCCTTAAAGTCAAACTTGTGCAAAAGGGCTTGTCCATCAAACAGGTGATAGAAAGGCTCAGATCCAACTTCAAAGAGCCCTGGCCCACATCGAAGGAGACTGCCAGTGAGCCAGAGGGGAATCCTGCCTGCAGTAAAGTGAGATATCAGGTGGAACTACTTACTAGATTTCCTAGGTGCCTGTCTATTTGTCATTTGTCAGCTTACCTCTGGATAGAGCATCAGTTTTTCTTATGCTATTTGGTGGATGAAAAAGTACAGGGATAGACTTAAGAGCATGAGTCAAAATACTAAAACTAGGTGTCTTGATTTAAAAAAAAACCTCATTTTCTTTGAGACAGGATTTTTTTGATGGTCTATGTATGCTCAATTAAACAGTTCAAGCTGGCCTCACACCCCTGCCTCTGTGTTATCAGTGGTGAAGTTAAAGATGTGAAGTATTATACCCATCTAGAAGGAACCTTTTAAATGAAGCAACAAGAATGTTGGTTAGTTTTTAAAGTCTAAAACTCTCATTTGTCTTGGGATTTGAATAATCACACTTTCATGAAATTCGATCTTTGTGGCAGATAAGGTACACGGATGAGTGTCAGGATCTGGATTCAGATACAGAATATCCTCCTGCTTTCTCTAAGAGCTTCCGTTTTCTCATAAAAAAATATTGAAGGATGCCAAGACTGTCATTGGGGACTTCCATCTTCCACAATGAGGCTTGCTTAGTCCCCTCATCCCTAGAAAAGAATATGTTTGCTCAATCCTTACCAGGTCTTTATTTGAAAACAAATGGATTCTTGCCTACATATTAAGTTCAACCACCAAGCAGACATTAAGTAAAAACTAAAAAACAATATTTTCTTTGATTGAAAGCTAATGTTTGATACTAAACCTAGATTGTAATGTCATCATCTAGTTGAGGAGTGTTCATTTCTCTCCTTGTCTTTTATAGAGCAGAAAACAGAGGAAAGATTTGCCCAACCACTGACATTTTCACATTGCATCCTGTTATACATAGCAAGGCATGAGTCACATAAGGTCTTTGGACAGAGTTATTGACATTAACCGTGGCTCCTGTCTATTACTTACTTTGTGTCTGATACAGGATGAGTCATTCTATCTAAATTACCTTAGTCTTTACAATATCCCCCCAAAATAAGTGTTAGTCTTTAGAAAGTGAAGAAATTGAGGTCTAAAAGTTTTTAAGCCACTCATACGATTCACAGACGATGAAATAATAGGACTGTAACAACACTGTTATCTGCAAGTGCTTCTGATGTAACAGACATGACACTACCACTCTTCAATGCAAAACTCTCAGACACTTGTCACTAGGCTCTCTTAAGGTTTTTGTGGAACAGACACTTTAAAGACATTTTCTGTATGGTAGGCACTGAACAAGTTAGTGTCATATTGAAGATGACAAAAGTGTAATCTTTATTCTCAAGGAATTTCAGTTAAATTACATGTATTCCCCGATAGAGGGCTAATATCCCATATATACAAAGGACTCAAGATGTTAGACTCCAGAGAACCAAATAACTCTATTTTAAAAATGAGGAAAGAACTAAACAGAGAATTCTCAACTGAGGAAACTTGAATAGCTGAGAAGCACCTAAAGAAATGTTTAACATCCTTAATCATCAGAGAAATACAAATTAAAACAACCTTGAGATTCCACCCCATATCAGTCAGAATGGCTAAGATCAAAAACTCAGGTGACAGCAGATGCTGGCAAGGATGTGGAGAGAGAGAAACACTCTTTCATTGCTGGTAGGATTGCAAGCTCATACAGCCACTCTGGAAATCAGTCAGGCAGTTTCTCAAAAAATGAGGACCCAGTACACCACTCCTGGGCATATACCCAGGAGATGCTCCAGCATGTAATAAGGACACATGCTTTACTATGTTCATAGCAGACTTATTTATAATAGCCAGAAACTGGAAAGAACCCAGCTGTCCCTCAACAGAGGAATGGATACAGAAAATGGAATTCAGCTATTAAAAACAATGACTTCATGAAATTCACAGGCAAGTGAATGGAACTTGAAAATATCATCCTGAGTGACGTAACCCAGTCACAAAAGAACACACACGGTATGCGCTCACTGATAAGTAGGTATTAGCCCAAAAGTTTGAAATACCTGATACATTCACAGACCACATGAAGCTCTAGAAGAAGGAAGACCAAAGTGTGGATGCTTCAGTGCTTCTTAGAAGGGGGGACAAAATACTCACAGGAGAAAATATGAGATAAAGTGGGGAGCAGAGACAGAAGGAAAGGCTATCCAGAGACTGTCTCTCCTGGGGATCCATCCCATTTACAGTCACCAAACCCAGAAACTATTTTGGATGCTGGGAAGTGCTTGCTGACAGAAGCCTGATAAGGCTGTCTCCTAAGAGGCTCTGCCAGAGCCTGACAAATACAGAGATAGATGCTCCGCAGCCAACCATTGGACTGAGTGCAGGGTCCCTGATGGAGGATTTGGAGAAGGAATGAGGGAACTGAGGGGGTTTGCAGCCCCATGGGGGTGGGGGGCAACAGTGTCAACCGGCCAGACCACCTGGAGCTCCCGGGGACTGGATCACCAACCAAAGAGTACACATTGGAGGGACCCATGACTCTGGCTGCATATGTAGCAGAGGATGGCTTTATCAAACATAAGTGGGAGGAGCGGCCCTTGAGCCTGAGGGAATGCGATGCTCCAGTGTAGGAAAATAACAGAGCGAGAAGGCAGGAGTGGGTGGGTGGTGGTGGAGAGGTGGGGGTTGGGAGACCTGGAAAGGGCATTACATTTGAAATGTAAATAAAGAAAATATCCAATAAGAGGGGGAAAAATGTAACATGGATTTATACTGAGGAAATAAGTTTGAAAGTAAATGAGGGGAAATGATTTTTTTTATGCTTTTGTTTTTTTGTTTATCAAAACATGATTTCTCTGTGTGGTCTAGGCTGTCCTGGTACTCATTTTATAGACTAGGCTGGCCTCAAACTCAGGGAGACTTGTCTGTCTATGTCTCCTGAGTGCTGAGGTTAAAAAGTCTGTACCATTATCTCCTGGCAGGAGGTGAGTTGTAATATCAAAACCTGAAGTTCAAAAGTAACATCAGAAGCTATTCTCAAAACTCTGGGTGTCTTAAATCTGATCCACCCCCATATTATTCTTCATTTTTCTCCTGGGTTCAGATCCTTACACTCTTTAAAAAAAAATTATTCACTCTATGTACATGTATGGATATGTGCCAAAGCAGGCATGTGGAAGTCAGAAGACAATTTGCAGTTGGGCTGGTCAAAACTCACTAGCCACACTAGACTGATACACATGTTTATTTTATTTTAATATTTTATTTTATTTTTATTTTTTTACTATTTACTGAGAGACCCAAATGAATATGAAGCCTGAGAAAAATGATCCTGACAGAAAAGAAAGCTTTCAGAAGAGTCAAACTATGGTAGCTTGAACCCAGTACTCAGAGTATAAAGCAAGAAAAGTGTCATGGTTTACACTAACCTAGGCTATCCGGCAAGATGCCAGTTTAGAATTCACAGTCAACAATCAAGCTAAGATCAATGAAACCAACCTGTGACATGAGCTGTTAGTGGTGAGGACAATTCCTCCACAGTTTCAAATAGTTTCTTGTAGCCACCAGCAGGATGTTCAATTCTGAAATGTGGAGGTCATTAGAAAGAAGTACAGATTGATTCTCAAAGTATTCTGGGGTGGGGGTGGGGGGATGGGGGGAGGGTCAGAGGCAGTGCCTCTGTTTTGGAGAAAGGTGTTTTAAGGACTCCTTCCAGTTCACCTGCAGCCCTGCCCACTTAGAATTTTATGAGGTGCTGTTCAGACTCTTCTTTTCATGTTAAAGAGAATATTGCCACTTTTAATAAAAATGGCCATATTGTCCAAATCTTACTTTATGTTTCATTTTTCTGAAAAAGTATCAGTTAGTCTGGCTGTGTTCACTTCTATTCCTGAATTGTGACACAAGATTCTTTTCAAGAACTACCTGCTTAGAGACACCCAGCTGAGGTATTGCTGACCTTCTTATGGACTCACTCATTCACATAAAATGAGGTTAGCATTCAGAGTCAGGTGCCCCACTCTTTGTTATTCACCATATTATGCTATTAGTTCTTCCCATCATCTCATGTCTCTACCAATTCTTCCAGAGCTATAGTACTTTCAAGAGGAAGATTGAGAGATTCAGGTTTTGTACTTGTTTGTGTGTGCCTATTTATGTCTTGTCTTTGCTTCCATTTTATAACTTCTTAAAGCATAGTCCTAACTAGCTAGACCTTCTAATTCTAACTACATTTTATCCCACACTTATTATTAGACACTTTATAAAAAGAATTTCATATTGTACTACAACATCTAAGTCTCTCAGCAATACAATAGGGTAAGCAGTATTTTGATATCACTTCTGGATTTGGAAAACCTTTAAAAGTTAAGTAATTTAGACTTAAAAGCATATGTAATTTGACGAAGCCACACAGGTAAGAAATGACTAGGCAAGACATGAAATTCCTATCTGTGTTCATAACTGCCTCCCAGGCCCACTGCAAGTCATACAGATCTCACCATCATCTAAATGTGAACTTTGTATGTTCTGTTCCCTGCAGAAAGAAGTATCTCCAGCTAGACCCAAGAGTTGTCTTAAGCAAGCCATAACCCAATACTATCTTTCTAGAATATTCTGAAATACCCTATTTACCATTCCAAAGCCATGATAGAAGCTCTCTCAGAAATACTTACTGGATAGACATTTTCTTCTAGTGAAGATTAGAGAGAGTTCTGGTACCAGCTGTAGGATGAGGAAGCAAGTTCTTAGCCAGGGCTTTTTTGTATGCAATCTAATCCTTCTTAGAGGAGCCTGTGGCTCTGGGAACCCTCTCCACCCCTCAGCTGATGGAGGGTAACAGAAGTGGCTTTCAGCACTTTAGATGCTTGCACATTATTTGGACTTGGTGTTTTCATAACAGTATTTTGGCTGTTTTCCACAGAGTTGGATCCTTCCCAAGGAGAGGGAGAAGTGAGTTGGATAAAAAGGAGCTGTGTGGCCCTGCCATGGCAGTCCTGAGCTGACCTCAGTGATTACATTTTCTTGGTGTAAACCTCTGTCCACCCTTTCTTTGCTGTCATCCTCACTGTGATTCACTTACTCAATTATTAAAAAAAATTTATTATATAAGATCTAGAACTGGTTAGAGAAAGCACAGACATCATTATGTTGCAACTGTCATGGTAAGAGGGCACTGTTTGATAAAATTTAGCTATTGTTAACATTAGAGGTGTATGGGGTGCTGTCATTGCATGTTTTAACCTGACTATCTTTCTTTGGCACAGTTCAGTATCCAGGTCCTTTCAATAAGGCTGAGAACTTCAGTTGACATTTTTTGTTAAAGAGGAAACACTACATGTTCTTACTTATCACCACTGCTTGCCTGTTGTCCATTAATGTCCTGACCATTGCTTTTGTTCTACACTCATAGACTAAATAATGCCATTTTATTCACATGTCTGCACTCATATTAAGATACTGTTATTATTAAGGACAAACATATACTGTCCACAGAAGTCCTAGGAAAATAGACAAGAGACAGCAATGATTGCATTTTCAGGAAAACTGAGGGATAAATTTAAATTTAATAAATGGTTATGACTGCTTTTCCTTAAACAGCAAAGAAGTATACAGCAATCAATCCAAGCACTCAGAAAAACGCTAGGAACTTTCCCAGCTTGCTCACAACAGGAGCACAGGCCCAAGTATGGGCAGAAGAAGATGGTGGTGGTAGCACCCAGCACCTGGCCTCATTGGAGGTTCTGCTCATTCATGATAGTCTGAGACCACTTAAGACATTATGTAGAGGAACTTAGGTAATAACTGTACAGTTAATTCCTAAAGCTCCATCTTTTAACTATTCCAGAGATTATGTTACCTACCTAATAAACTATTTGTGCACTTCTTTACTTAATTATAGTTGGTTTCACCATTTGCAACTGAGAGTTCTATAATGTGATGGTAGTACTCAGGAAGGATGACTTTATTGGCTTAGGAAGTCCTAGAAGAAAAATAGAGCAATCTGAACTAGAAAGATTATATAAAAGCCAGACAAAGAGCAAGAAATACAGAGTGCATGTCAAGCTTGAGAGTTTATAAAGTTTAGATGTGAGTGTGATTCAGTGAACTAGAAAGAGGTGAAACTCGTACAGGCTTTTTTTTTTCTCTTCTACTTTATATAAGCAAGAGTTATCTGAGAAGAGGGAACCACAATAGATTAAAAAAAAACCCCTCTATTAGACTTTTATGTAGGCAAGTCTGTAGGGCATTTTATAAATTAGTGATCGACATGGGTGGGCACAGCCCATTGTGTGTGAGCTACTTATGAATAGGTAGATGGTCCTGGGTTCTATGAGAAAGGCTGAACAAGCCATGGAGAACAAGCTAGTAAACAACACCCCTTCATGGCCTCTCCTTTCGTTCTTGCCTTCATATTCCTGACTTGAGTTCCTTCCCTGATTTACTTCAGTGATTGAGTGGGACCTGAAAACTGTAAGATTTCACTTTCTCCCCAAGTTGCTTTTGGTCATGATGTTTTATCCCAGCAATAGAAACTAAACTAAGACACTTTTCTAGAGATAAGGGCAGGTTCAGTTTGTAGAACTTTGTCTCATGTAAAGAAATTAATAGCTCCTCATGAGAAGGGATTTTGCTGAAGAATTATATGATTTACCTTGCATTTTTAAAGATCACTTATGGTCAATATATTGTAATGGGCGTTTGTAACAGATAGATCAAAGGGAGGAACAGATCAAGCAAAGGAAGATTAAAGGAAGAGGGCTCACATAGAAGGATACATCAGAGATGAATATACATGGTCAAATTAAAGAGCTATTTTAGAGGATGCCTGATCAAGGTTTGTGATTAGTAAATGTTCTGGGAAAATAAAAGGCCAAAGAGATGACCATTAGATTCTAGTATAATTCATAGGGACAGCCCACAGAGTATAAAGAGGAAAAGAGAAAGAGGGAGAATGAGTGAATGGATGAACTTGATTGAGTTTACTATATAAAAACAGACTACTTAGAAAATATCAATCAAGGGCCCTACATGGAAGCAGATTGATTTGGCTGAGTATGGGAGAGAGATATATTAAGATAGAACACTGCTAAGATGAGGGCAGTATAAGGGAGTAAGCAGTTGAAAGGATATGTTCCAGAACTTTCTATCTCACTTTTATTGAATATCATTTTCTCCAGAGTCTTTACTTGGGTAGATTTATGGTTCATATCATAGTACTGAATACTTCCTAGGAAGCAAACATTTTAGTATTCCTGGTGCTCTTTCATGACTAAAATGTCTTTCTTTGGTATTTCTTGGTTGGCTTTGGTATCTAGTGACTGAAGCCATGCATTTAAGAACAGGAACTAGTTGTTGTTGTTGTTGTTGTTGGTGGTGGTGGTGGTGGTGTGTGTGTATGTGTGTGTGTGTGTGTGTGCTGTTTTGAATATTTTGTACCCTTTATATTTCTCTCTGTACAGATTCTAGAAATTAGCACCTTGAGGAATATATTTTCAAAAGTAAAAATCATCGTAAGTCATTCCTGGTAGGTTTATAAGTTAAGAATTAATCTGTGTTAAGTTAGCATGCTAAGATAAAGTCAAGATGAAAATTAGTTTCTAACCCCAGGGCTGGTGGTGTAGGCTTGAATTTGATTTGGGTTTATTATATGAAAAAGAGATCACTAAGACAAGTTCTCAGGTACCTGAGAGGCTGAAACAAGAAGATCCTAAGTTCAAGTGAGTCAACTTATTGAGACACCCACCTCCACCTCAAAATAAAAGTAGATGGGACTGGGAATGTATCTTAGTGGTAGATTGGTATGTATGAGACCCCAACTTTATTCCTTAGTACCTCAAACAGATTACTCCCTTCTCATACACACGTGAAACCCTAGAGAACAATAACAAAAACATTCAGCCATGCCTACAAGGCTGAATTTCTGAGGATACTACATTGAATTCTTAGTCAATCAGATGTAAGCATGGAAACATGCCAAGCCCACACCCATCACTGTGATTTCACTAAGGCTTTGTGGATTCCAGAAAATACTTACCACTGAGCTATATCTCCAGCTCTGCAAAGGCACTTTTTATTTAGTTATTTTAGCCAAAAATGCTAATATAAATATCAACTAATACCTGACAATGTTCACATTCAGGAGATTTGAGTTTATATCTAATGTTTTACTGATAGTCCATGTACACCTATTTTGTCATTGGTATAAAGTTAAAAATCAGCTGTACTCATTCTCCCATAGTGTCATTTTGCCTCTTTGCCCATAAAATCCAGTTATAGAACTCTATAAGCCTGAATTGATCTTTCTCCAAATGTATTACTAGTTTTTCTACCCATCCTCTCCTCTTGTTAGCTCTCCTAACTTTTTATCCCTTGGTAAAACAAGACGTTCATGTTTAATTATATAAGCTATTTTATTTTGATGCATTTGGTATATTAATCAAACTAATATTCCCTGAATTAAAGTAGAAAGGGTTTTCCATGAAAGAAGATACTATATTTCCTTGAAGATGTTATTCATGCAAATAAAATTGAACTTGCTGTTTTATCTTGGCTACAGGCAGATGTGATTCATAGTGGGGAGTGAAGACTATAGTCTGAAAGCAGAGATGAAGCTAGAAGTTGCTGAGCAGAAGAATGGCTTTGATTTGCAACAAGCCACTAACAAATATCTATATCTGAAGAGAAATGCAAGTGTCAGACTATGATAGAGCAATTCACATAGGAAACAAGCTAGTGGAACTGAGGTGGTTTATAGGTGGAAACTATAGAACTTGCATTGTAGATTGCCCTATCTGAGCTTTACAAAAATGAGTGAAAGACATATCACTTTCCTGTTGTCAATACTGTAGCATCAAATATCAAATGCCAGTGCCAACTAACAGTTAAGAGGGGCAATTGGCTGTGTAGATCTCCTGACATATCTGGACTTGCTCTTATAACCATAATTTGCGATAATCTGTTGGCTGATCTGGGTCTTAGCTGAAATAGGTGGTGTGAATCCACTTTGCTAAATGTGTCTCCCCAGTAAGAGGTCAGCCTATGCAATATTCTTGCCTAGTAGAGATGAAATGAATATAAACATAAGATCTAGGCACAAAACAGATCCAGTCATGTAGGCAGTGTTATATTTAGGGAATTATCACACACATTCAAAACTTGTTTATTGAATGTAGTTAGTAGACTCTGAAATACTGCTTTTTATAAACTAAGCAGGAAAAAAAATTTATTAATGAATGCTTAAGAATTTGGCTTCTTTCTACTAAAGAATTTGAAATATCTTACTTAAAATCTTGATTATATTTGGATTTTAATTAATCAGCTCTTGAGTCACACTCTTGAAAAGGACAAAAAACAATTCTGAGTTCTTGTTGGCTTAGTGGTGGCTCAGCCATGAAAGGTCTTATTTAGGGAACTTACTCTTGTAAGTTCCCAAGCCCTGTCAACTATGTGACAGAACTGGTTCATTAGATGAAAGAACCTCAAATATGGCTTAAAATAACTCAACTCCTTTCTGTAGACATCAAACAAAGAGTTATTCTGGTATTATTAAGAATCTTGGTGATGATGGTACAACTTATAGAATTATTTTATTACTTACTATGTCTTTCTCACAAGTAGAAGACTGGGTTACCAAACAGAAGACAGAATTAATAGAGTTGTCCACATTATATGTTTATTATTTATTTTTGTTGTTTGTTTCTTCACTTAGAAATTTTCCTGAAGGCAGTGGTTCTGTTATATGTCACTGTAACAAAAACCTCATTACTTAACAACAATATTAGATATTTTGGGACACCATAAAGGACCTTGCTTTTGAATTTGAACTTGTGCTTTTTTGGATGCTAGTGTATTGAAAGAAATTTGACTTTTATATATTCATCCTGTACCTATACTCTTTTGAATCTCTTTATTATTTTTATTTTCTTTTTATAGATTCCATCAGAGAATATACACTGTAAGTAAAGAGAGTTTTACTTCTTATTTTCCATTATAGATATCATTAATTGCTTTTATTTTCTTGTCTTATTGCACTGGCTGGAAATTCTAATATAGTGATCAGGAAGGACATCTTTTTAAATTCTTGACCTTAAGATCAAAGCATTGAGTCTTCCATCACTAAATCTAATGTCTTTTGTAGATGTGCTCTACACCATTAAGGGATTTTTTTCCTATTAAGAATTTTTAGCCTTTGGGCTGGGGGAGACACAGAATCGGTCTGCTCCTGTCCTGTGGAGAAACTGAATCCTGAGTCATCCAGGAGCCACTGCACTCAGAACAGCTGGTAAGAACGCCATCTCACTCCCAGAGCCCCAGAGATACATCTGGGAGCCAGGGACATTCAGGGCACAGCAGCTACCCAAACCCCGCCCCTCCAGAATTCCACTTCCCTTCCGTCCCTGCCTGGTCCTTTGGGCTGGAGCAGCCACAGAGTCGGTCTGCTCCTGTCCTGTGGAGAAACTGAATCCTGAGTCATCGAGGACCCACTGCACTCAGAGCAGCCGAGGAGCCACTGCACTCAGAGCAGAAGGATTTCCAGATCCAAGAGGTGGCCTGAGTCCCAGGAGTTCTTCCACCCAGGAGATTAGGAGCATAAGACCACAGAGACATCTGGACTCCGAGGAGCTCTGCAATAAGCAAGATAACTGGAAATACAGACTCCAGTCTTACACAGTGAGGGCAGGTAACACTAGAGTTAACCAGATGGCGAAAGGCAAGCACAAGAACATAAGCAACAGAAACAAAAGTTTCTTGGTATCATCAGTACCCAGTTCTCCCAATATAGCAAGCCCTGAACACCCCATTATACCTGAAAAGCAGGATTCAGAATTAAAATCACTTCTCATGATGATGATAGAGGATTATAAGAAGGAATTAAGTAACTCCCTTAAAGAAATACAGGAGAGTACAAGTAAACAGATAGAAGCCGTTAGAGAGGAATCACAGAAATCCCTTAAAGAACTGCAAGAAAACACAAAGAAGGAATTAAACAAAAACATTCAGGATCTGAAAATGGAAATAGAAACAATAAAGAAAGCTCAAAGGGAGACAACCATGGAGATAGAAAACCTAAGAAAGAGATCAGGAGTCATAGACGCAAGTATCACCAACCGAATACAAGAGATAGCAGAGAGAATCTCAAATGCAGAAGATACGGTGGAAAATATTGACACAGTTGTCAAAGAAAATGCAAAATGCAAAAAAACTCCTAACTCAAAACATCCAGGAAATCCAGGACACAATGAGAAGACCAAACCTAAGGATAATAGGTATAGATGAGAATGAAGAGTCCCAACTTAAAGGGCCAGTAAATATCTTCAACAAAATTATTGAGGAAAACTTCCCTAACCTAAAGAACAAGATGCCCATAAACATACAAGAAGCCTACAGAACACCAAATAGACTAGACCAGAAAAGAAATACCTCCCGTCACATAATAATCAAAACATCAGATGCACAAAACAAAGAAAAAATACTAAAAGCAGTAAGGAAAAAGGTCAAGTAACATATAAAGGCAGACCTATAAGAATTACACCAGACTTCTCACCAGAGACTATAAAAGCCAGAAGAGCCTGGACTGACATCATACAGACCCTAAGAGAACAAAATTGCCAGCCCAGATTACTATACCCAGCAAAACTCTCAATCACTATAGATGGTGAAACCAAGATATTCCATGACAAAACCAAATTTGCACAATATCTTCCCACAAACCCAGCACTTCAAAGGATAATTGATGGAAAACGGCAACACAAGGAGGGAAACTACAACCTAGAAAAAGCAAGGAAGTAATCTTCCAACAACCCCAAAAGAAGATAACTATACAAACATAACTTTACCTCTAATAACAAAAATAACAGGAAGACACAATCATTTTTCCTTAATATCTCTTAACATCAATGGTCTCAATTCCCCAATAAAAAGACACAGACTATCAGACTGGATACACAAACAAGACCCAGAATTTTGCTGAATACAAGAAACGCACCTCAGTGACAAAGACAGACACTGCCTCAGAATAAAAGGGTGGAAAACAATTTTCCAAGCCAATGGTCCCAAGAAACAAGCTGGAGTAGCCATTCTAATATCAAATAAAATGGACTTTCACCCAAAATTAATCAAAAAAGATAAGGAAGGACACTTCATACTCATCAAAGGAAAAATCTACCAAGGTGAACTCTCAATTCTGAACATCTATGCTCCAAATGCAAGAGCACCTACATACATAAAAGAAACTTTACTAAAGCTCAAAACACACATTACACCTCACACAATAATAGTGGGGGATTTCAACACCCCACTCTCAGCAATGGACAGATCATGGAAACAGAAACTAAACCGAGACACTTTGACATTAACAGAAGTTATGAACCAAATGGACTTAACAGACATCTATAGAACATTTCAT
>NW_021604730.1:302314-375967 GCF_004785775.1 Grammomys surdaster
CACATCAAAACAATCATCCATCATGATCAAGTAGGTTTTATCCCAGGAATGCAGGGATGGTTCAATATTCGGAAATCCATCAATGTAATCCACTATATAAACAAACTTAAAGAAAAAAACCACATGATCATCTCACTAGACGCTGAGAAAGCATTTGATAAAATTCAACATCCCTTCGTGATAAAAGTCTTGGAAAGATCAGGAATTCAAGGCCCCTACCTAAACATAGTAAAAGCAATTTACAGCAAACCAGTAGCCAACATCAAGCTAAATGGAGAGAAACTTGAAGCAATCCCACTAAGATCAGGGACTAGACAAGGCTGCCCACTCTCCACCTACCTATTCAATATAGTACTGGAAGTCCTAGCCAGAGCAATTAGACAACAAAAGGAGGTCAAAGGGATACAAATAGGAAAGGAAGAAGTCAAAACATCACTATTTGCAGATGATAGGATAGTATACTTAAGTGACCCCCAAACTTCCACCAGAGAACTCCTTAACCTGATAAACAACTTCAGCAAAGTGGCTGGTTATAAAATCAACTCAAACAAATCAGTAGCCTTCCTCTACATGAAAGATAAACAGACTGAAAAAGAAATTAGGGAAATGACACCCTTCACAGTAGTTGCAAATAATATGAAATACCTTGGTATGAATCTAACCAAGCAAGTGAAAGACCTGTACGACAAGAACTTCAAGTCCCTGAAGAAAGAAATCGAAGAAGATCTCAGAAGATGGAAAGATCTCCCATGCTCATGGATTGGCAGGATTAATATAATAAAAATGTTTATCTTGCCAAAAGCAATCTACAGATTCAATGCAATCCTCATTGAAATCCCAACTCAATTCTTCACAGAGTTAGAAAACGAAATTCTCAAATTCATCTGGAATAACAAAAAACCCAGGATAGTGAAAACTATTCTCAACAATAAAAGAACTTCTGGAGGAATCACCATCCCTGACCTCAAGCTGTACTACAGAGCAATAGTGATAAAAACTACCTAGTATTGGTACAGAGACAGGCAGGAAGATCAATGGAATAGAATTGAAGACCCAGAAATGAACCCACACTCCTATGGTCACTTGATCTTTGACAAAGGAGCGGTCCAGTGGAAAAAGGACAGCATTTTCAACAAATGGTGCTGGTTCAACTGGAGGACAACATGTAGAAGAATGAAAATTGATCCATTCTTATCCCCTTGTACAAAGCTCAAGTCTAAGTGGATAAAGGACCTCCACATAAAACCAGATACACTGAAACTAATAGAAGAGAAGGTGGGGAAGAGCCTCGAATACTTGGGCACAGGGGAAAAGTTCCTGAACAGAACTCCAATGGCATATGCTCTAAGATCAAGAATTGACAAATGGGACTTCATAAAATTGCAAAGTTTCTGTAAGGCAAAGGACACTGTCAATAGGACAAAACGACAACCAACAAATTGGGAAAAGATCTTTACCAATCCTTCATCTGATAGAGGGCTAATATCCAATATATACAAAGAACTCAAGAAATTAGACTCCAGACAACCAAATTACCCTATTAAAAAATGGGGTATAGAGCTTAACAAAGAATTTTCAACGGAAGAAACTCAAATGGCCGAGAAGCACATAAAGAAATGTTCAGCATCCTTAGTCGTCAGGGAAATGCAAATCAAAACAACCCTGAGATTCCATCTCACACCAGTCAGAATGGCTAAGATTAAAAACTCAGGTGATAGTAGATGCTGTCGAGGGTGTGGAGAAAGAGGAACACTCCTCCATTGTTGGTGGGACTGCAAGATGGTGCAACCACTTTGGAAATCAGTCTGGCAGTTCCTCAGAAAATTGGACATAGCATTTCCTGATGATCCAGCTATACCACTCCTAGGCATATACCCAGAAGATACTCGAACATATAACAAAGACATATGCTCAACTATGTTTATAGCAGCCTTGTTTATAATAGCCAGGAGCTGGAAAGAACCCAGATGTCCTTCAACTGAGGAATGGATTCAAAAAATGTGGTATATTTACACAATGGAGTATTACTCAGCTATTAAAAACAATGAATTCGAGAGGTTCCTAGGTAAATGGATGGAACTAGAAATTATCATCCTGAGTGAGGTAAGCCAATCACAAAAGAACACACATGGTATTCACTCACTGATTATTGGATATTAGCCCAGAACCTTGAAATACCCAGGATGCAACTCACAGGCCACATGAAGCCCATAAAGAAGGAAGACCAAGTGGGGGTGATTTGGTCCTTCTTAGAAGGAGCAACAAAATACTCAAGGGAGCAAATATGGAGACAAAGTGAGGGACAGAAACTGAAGGAGGGGCCGTCTGAAGACCACTCCACCTGAGTATCTATCCCATGTGCAATCACCAAAGGTAGATGCTGATGTGGAAGTCAGGAAGTGCATGCTGATAAGAGCCTGATATGGATGTCTCCTCAGAGGTCTTCAAGAATCTGACATATTCAGAGGCAGATGCTCACAACTAGCCATTGAACTGATCATGGGGTTCTCAATAGAGGAGTTAGAGTGAAGACTGAAGGAGAGCTGAAAGGATTTGTGGCACCATGAAGAGAGCAACAATACCAATCAACCACAGCTCTCAGGGTCTAAACCACCAGCCTGGGAGCACTTAGGGAGGGATCCATCGCTTCAGTTGAATATGTAAGAGTGGAGGGCCCTGCTGGGCATAGGTGGAAGAAGAGAACCTTGACTGCATGAAGGCTGGATGCCCCAGGGGGTGGGAATTTTGAGGGTGGGGAGGTGGGAGTGGGGGGTGGTAGATAGAGGTAACATCCACAGAGAAGAAGGAGGAGGGGTGAGGGGATTGGGGGTTCCTGGGTGGGTGGGGGATGGGGTAAGGGGACAACATAGGAAATGTAAATAAAACATCCAATAAAAATTAAAAAAAAAACAAAACAAAAAAAAACAAAAAAAAGAATTTTTAAATAAGAATACAGTCTCTAATTCTTTTTTGAAATACATAAAATACAGTTATAGTAAATATTTTAATGTATCTACATGTTAATTAAAAATTTATTTTGAGACAGAGGTTTCTCTGTGTAATAGAACCCTGGCTGTCCTGGACTCACTTTGTAAATCAGATTGGTCTCAAACTCACATAGAGCTGCCTGTCTCTGCTTCCTGAGTGCATTGTGTACTACCATGTTACATGTTAATATTAATATATCAGTTCTAGTTCATCATTTATCAATTTTTGTTTTAATTATACATTATATTGGTTCTTTGCATGTTTGGTAATTTTGGTTGTATAGCAGACATTTCATTTTTTTACTTCATAGTTGCTGAGTTTATCTGTACTCCTTGAATAGTTTTAAGCTCTTATCAGGTACTCCATGTATTTGAAACAGTTTGATATTTTAGGATTTCACTTAAAGATTTAAGAGAAACTGAAGTAGTATTCATTTTAATATTTCTTTAGAATTTCAGTTTTTGTATATATTTATATTTCAATACTGTATTTCTCTTGAGACTCTTGTGCTTTCAAACAATTTGTCCATGAAACATGAAGCATATTTCTATTAAAAAATCAGGACTGGAGAGACAGCTCAGCAGTTGAGGTCACTTATTTCTCTTCCTGGTGACCTGAGTTCAATCCTAGCATACATATGGTGGTTCACAACCATCTGTAACTTCAGTTCTAGGGTATCTGATTCTCTCTTCTGAAGTCTGTGAGATCCAGACACACATGTGGTACACAGACATATATGCAGGCAAACATTCACTTATAGGATAAAAAAAAGATCAACAAATTGTAATAAATATTTAAAAAAATCTTCTTTTTGTTCTTTTTTTTTACTGGCTAGTAGAAACAGGTACTATCCATGAGTACACTGTACAAGGTCTATTGTGCTTTTATATATATATATATATATATATATATATATATATATATATATATATGTATATATATAATTTATATATATATCTTTTATATATATTCTAATAATTTTTCTCCTGTAGATTTTAAACTTAATCTCCTCAGCTCAGGAAGTCTGTTACTCTGTTCAAAAGCCTTCCAGGCACCAATGTGTTGAAACTCATATAGGCATGGTAGGCATATCTGTAATTCTAGTACTCAGGAGGCTGAGGCTGGAGTATTATGAGTTTCAGGTTCACATGATTTATACTTCATGTTTAAAGCCAGACAGGGTTATATTATGAGACCCTGTCTCAACAAACAAATAAAAACAAACAAATAGACGAGCAAGGTGATTATATTACTGAATAGTTTACTTCAATTAGTGATTATAGTTATTCATGGGTGGGTTAATGAGTAGTATATTGAAGAGCACTGTCTTATTCTTTTAAAGTGTTTCAGAAAAGAGGGTAAATATGGCCTCTGGTGTTCTATCTTGGCAGGTGTTTGATTGTGGTTTTAGCAGGGAGGTATCTTGCCCATCTTTGAATATGGGAACTGAGATTATGGTGTTTTATGACTGAAATCATTAGGTGTGATACAGTGGTGGCAGAAATTTTGTAGTGTAGGAGGAGAAAAGAAAACAAAATAAAAATCTAGGAATGATCATTAGAAATTATCACAAACACAAACAAACACATAATGTGTGTGTGTGTGTGTGTGTGAGGAGATAGAGACAGAAGGGAGAGATAGAGGGGGAAGAGAATAATAAAGTCCTTCTCTTCATCAAACGTTCTAGTAGACAGATAGGAAAAAAAACCAGCCAACCAAATATAACATGTGATACATGTTACATTATGCACTGTTTCTCCATTACAGCACTTGGTACATTATTTTAGGTTATTAATTTGTCTTCTTGAAGCATTCTGCCAGCTTTTATAGAAAAGTTGGGATTCTTAGCCTTTTGTCCACATTGTATAGCATAGTACAAAGCATATAGAAAGATCAGTGGATGAATAAATGAATAAATGACACATAATTTAGAGAGATATTTTGGATTAAATTCTTACTCCTAATAGGAGGTGTTATGTAATTATAACAATTAGTTCAATAGTTAATATGTTTTGCTGTGGTTTGAATGTGAAATGAATGCTCCAAATGCTCATGTGCTGAAGGCTTTGCCATCCTGGTAGCAGAATTTAGAGGTGATTGGATACTGAAGGCACTGATCTCATCAGTGATTAAACATGTCATTGATGAGTTCAAATTCAATGAGCTATTAGGAGATAAAACTTAATTGGAGGAAGTAGATTATTTGGAGAATTGCTTTTGACTAGTATTTAGTCTCTGAACTCATTGTGTACTATATTTCTTTCTGCATCCTGGCTGCCATGAGGTGATCTGCAGTTCCTTTCTGTCATGATGGTTCTCCTTTACCACAGGTCTAAAAGTACATGAGTCAAGTTATGATAAGCTGACACTTCAGAAACAGTGAACCCAAATACATCTTTCACCCTTTAAGTTGACTTTCTCAGCATTTTGTCATAGCTGTGGAAAGCTGTTTTTTTCAGTTTTAGCACTTAATCTTGTATAATGATGAAAAGTTTGTGATTTTACATTTATAGAAGTAAAAGGTAGCATTTCCTAAATTTTCACAGAAAAGCTAATTGTGTGTCCATTTGAGCAGTATGCAACGTAGTAATGGCATAGTAGAATAAAACCTAGTAACTGCTATTGTGGATAATGATGGCAACAAGGTCCTTTAATTTTTTTCTAGGATCTAGAACTGCCTGGAAGTGAAGATGAGTTAACACCTTTCATGTCCTTCTCAATGCTATTCACAATCAACAAAACTATAAGACTATAACCCAAATAAAGAAAAGATAAACTATTTTATGATACATGTATATCATATGAGGTAATATTGTTGGTAAAGATAATTATTCTCTCCTAATGTGGAGTATTTTAAAACTAACTGGTCTTAGGCCTACATAAGCACTCTGTTTTCTGTTTTGTTTTTTTTTTTTTGTTGTTGTTTTGTTTTGTTTTTGATTTGTGGACTATTTTTAGCTCAGGACAAGCTATTCAAGTTCTGATTCAATACATGATTTAATACAGGTTTTACAAAGAGGTAAAACAGTGTAACACTACTTAAAAGAGAGAAGAAAATGATGCATAAGTGATAGAAATTTGTTTATCTTGCATACAGAAAAAAAGAACTGATGGGGAAAAAAGATTAGTAGGTTTTAATAGCTTACCATGAAGACTTGATGAGCAGTTCAACTGCTGATAATAGTGCAAAATGGCTTTGAAGCTGTAAAATATTCCAAGGAAGTGCCCTAATGTCTTCTCCTGGCACCTGTCCCTGTATGGCTCAATTCACATTGAATAAGAATTCTAGTATTTCTTTGTTTTGTAAATCCTACATAATCTTACTTTGCCTTAGTTAATTATAATGACCTAGTGATTATTTAGTGGGCCAATTATCCAAAGAATCTTGTCCTTAAAATTACCTTGATCTGTTGTGTTTATACTTCTAAATAAAAACTGCTTTTTACCTCACTTATCTCCTGTTGAATCAACTTCCATTTTTTTTTGAGAAAAAGTTTCTGAGAATCTTTATTGTTTTCATTGTTTAGAGATATTTTAAATAAAAATTCTTTTTTTTCTTTTTAAATTTTCTTTAATCTTTTTGCTGTCCAGTCATTATCCCTTCCCAGATCCTCCCTCCAACAGTTCCTCATCCCATTCCTCCTTCCCCCGTCTGTCTCCAAGAGGATATACTGCTCCCCAAACTCCACCAGCAGTCTCAACTAACCTGGACCCCTGAGATCTCTCAGACACTGAGCCACCTACCAGGCAGCATACACTAGCTGATACGAGCCCCCACTCCCCCAACATATATAGCAGAGGACTGAGCGGTCTGGCCTTAGTGAGAGAAGATGCACCTAACCCTCAAGAAACTTGAAGCCAGATGGAGTGTCAAAGAACTTGACTTAGAGCTTTTCAATTGCACTGGTCCTGTGTTTTGACTGTTATTTTCAAGAAGACCTCCCTTAGAAATAATCAATAGAGCTAACATTTTGAAATGGAGTAAAAGTAGCAGCAGTGAGGTTTCTTTGAATAAACATTCCATGAATGTTGCTAATTAAATAGGTAAAAAAATCATTGATACAGTAGATAGATCACTAGACACTGGAGGAACAGAACATGAATGGGCATTCTGGCCTTCTCTTCCTCCCATATCCAAACTCAGATCAAATGGAAATTAGTAGTTGAGTTTAAATAAACAAATTTATTAATCAATCACATAGCAATACTATTGTAATTCAATAAAAACTTCAGTCATACCAATGACTTTTATTTTGTTTGAATAAATTGATTCTTAGAATATAAGATCTTTTTCTTAAAAATGATTAGTTAAATCTCTCACTGTACATCTTAGGAAACTAAATGTCAAAAATATTATTTATGTAATCTCTTCATAAAAATCTAAGGACTGAGTTTCCAGTAACAGTTCTCTACATGGAAACTATGTATCATCAATACTGAACTCAGTGTTTACCACTTTGTTAATAGAGTAGGCTATGGTTAAAGTCATCCTAGTTTAGACATGAACTTTCTAACAGTTTATAGTATGTATATGACTATGAGTTTTAAGTTTGGGATAGAGATTGAAGATCTCTTGGTATCAACTTCAGTTTTCAGATGAAGAAACTGTTACCCAGAGAGGTTAAAAATTTGAGAGGTAACTCAATAATGAAACCAAAACACATCAGAACAAGGACAAATGTATGTTGCTTTAAAAAAGGATTCATGTATTTTTCTCATGAGAACAGTCTATCTTAACTCTAGAGAGGACTGTTTTGCCAGATAGGTGCTTCCTGTCCTGCATAATTCTTGACGCTTGTAAGCAAAGTCAGAGGCTGCTTGACAAAGGATCAAATTTATTTAATTTTTTTAAAGAACTGTGTACTCTACAAAATGCTTCCCCCCATCTATCCCTCCAAATTGTGTGACAAATTAACTCCACAAAAATAAGGGTCCCATTTGTCCTGTTTTTCACTTATTCCTAGCATGACCTTGAACACCATTGGGCTAACGCAGTGCATCAACTTATTAGAACAACAACAACAACAAAAGCATGTTATATTCGTTGAGGAGTCTACAATAGGCCACGGTTTCTCTCCTTGGATTGTCATGTGAACTCTTTCTGTGAGGAATGCTGTTTTAGGCACTGGAGATATGGCAGCCGACAAAAGCAGATTCCTATTTTCAAGGTGAGTTTTAATTTCTATTTGTTCTTAATACAATACAAACTTGGTACCTTAATTTTTCTGGGAATCAGATGGCTATAATGATTAATGGAGTTTTAGGGCAAAAGTCCTCCCTTTGGAAGTCTCAGCAGAGTATAATAGGCCACTAAGTGCTTATTAAAGGGGCTGGGGAGACGGTTCAGTGGTTAAGAACACTGACTGGTTTTCCAGAGTTGCTGAGTTCAATTCCCAGCAAATGTGGCTCACAATCATCTGTAATGGGATCTGATGCCCTCTTCTGGTCTGTCTGAAGACAGCTACAGTGTACTCACATATATAAAATAAATCTTATGAGTGGAAAAGGAAAGGAGAGGGCAGGGGAGGGGAGGGGAGGGGAAGGGGAGGGGAAGGAAGTGGTGGGGTAGGGAACTTGGGGAACTACTAGAAAATTTCAGACGCCAGGGATTTAAGAGGCTCCCAGGACCCAGTGAGGATGACATTACCTGAAATGCCCAATAGTAGTGAGCTAGAACGTAAAGATGACCTGGGGCCACTCACACATCTAAAATAATCCATGTCTGAAAGCTAATGTGCTTCTGCTATCAGACAGGAGCCTGATATGGCCTCAGAGAGGCCAGCACCTGACTAAGACAGATGCCACAACCAATCATTGGACTGAGCCCAGGACCCCCATCTGGAACAGTTAAGGGGAAGGCTGAAGGAGCTGAAGGAGATTGCAATCCCATTGGAAGAACAACAGTATCAATTTACTGGACCCCTCAGAGCTTCCAGGGACTAAAGCACCAATCAAAGAGTATATACATGGGCCGGTCCATGGCTCCAGCTACATATGTAGCAGAGGACTGCATTATCTGGTGCCAGTGGCAGTGGAGGTGCTTGGTTCTGTAGAGGCTTGATGACCCAGAGAAGAGGGATGCTAGAGGGGTGAGGTGGGAGTGGGTGAGTGGAGGAGCATCCTCTTAGAGGCAAAAGGGAGGGGGATGGTCTAGGGAGACTGGGAAGGAGGATAACACTTGAAATGTGAACAAATAAAATGATTAAAATAAAAAATAAAAAATAAACTTTTTTAAAATCAGTGTAAAATTAGTCCTAACATATATTTGAATTTCCTAGAAAAAAATGTGCTTATAAAAGAGAGGAATAATTGAGAAGAGCAGAGAAAAGAGATATGATCAATGTAGTTTCTGTGGGAAGAATTAGAGATAAGATCCAGTGAACCTCAAGTCATCTGCAAGGTATCGACACTTATAAAACAAAACAAAACAAAAAATGAGGTGGACTCAAAAAGTATGCAAAATTAAGCAGCCCTAGAACTTGCAAAACTGGAACTCAGGTACTGGTCAGCTAGACTACACCTTGATCAGGACTGTATATTATGCAAACCTCTTGCCCTCTGACCAAATTCTTCCTTTGATTAAACCTGAAGTTCATACCTGAAGCTTAAAAGAGAATTTGAGGTTGTTGAATCTCTATATGTATTTCTGAATGTGAATGAGAAATTGATTAAATTTTTTATTCTGCTTTTTTAATTTTTTAAATCATTTCTTGTCTCTTTAGCTGGTGTACTGGAAATGGGTTGCTGAAACTTGTACTTTCCAGAAGAGGAACTTTGGCCTGAAGATCTGATTACAGCCCTGTTTCACACCTTCTGTCTCTGATTCTGATCTTCCTGACCTCCTCTGATAATAAATATTAAGATTATAGTAGGTCCACCCATATAATCAGGATAATGCTCCACCTCAGTGAGGAAGTTCCTCATATTTATAGTCTTATTATATATAACATAATAGCAGAATTTTGGTATTAGAAGATAGACTGTTTCAGAGCTGTTTACTCAATCTTTTGCAAGAAGGTTGCATTTTAGGAAAGTTATTTTTTATAGAATAAAATCCAAGTTCTTTTATATAACTCAGATAAAATTTTATGATGTTCTTTCTTCCCAATCTCACCTCTGTCTCTTCTTTAAACACATGGCTCAGCATTTCTCACACCTGTTTGCAACTGTCTGTGGGACTGTTGACCACTCCAGACCCTATATCTCATTGCCTTTTGATTTTAGAAAATAATCAGTCATTTCTCAGTATCTGTTGATTGTGGGAGACCAGTTATATATTCTTGTGACTGATATCCAAGGATGTGCAAGTCCTTTGTATAAACAGCATAGTTGTTGCATGTAGTCTTCACAGTCATCCCATATACTTTAATCATCTCTGGATTACTTCAAAAAATTTAATGCTATATAAATGCTTTCTGAACAGTTGTTATACTGTATTGTTTAGAGAATAATGATGAGAAAATTTTCATTATCTTCAGTGAAGGTACAATTTCTAAAAATTGGGTATTTAAAAAAAACCCTCTGTTGACTTTCCAGGTATAGGACATGCAGATATGGTTGACTATGTTTAGCTAGGCTATTTCCTTATCTGAGAAATAATGCCCCTCCATTCATTTTAAAAATTATTCTTTGTTCGTGTGTGTGTGTGTGTGTGTGTGTGTGTGTGTGACAGAGACACAGAAACAGAGGTAGACAAATACAGACAGAGATAGAGATAGACAAAGAAATGTATTGGGAGGGGGAGGTGCATGCCATGCCACATGTGTGGCAATCAGAGGACAACTTTGTGGAGATGTATTTTCTCATTCTTCCATTGAACTCAGGCCATCAGTCTTATTTGGCAAGCTCTCCCTCACACTGAACCATCTTGCTAGTCCTCCCTTAAATGATTCTTAAAAGACAGCTGGCCTCTACTTTTATAATTCTATATGAGGATTATTCTCATGTGTGTCTCTCTAAGTCTAGATGTCCTTTCTTTGGAAGCAGTTAGTATCATTAATTTCTCAAGCCCCAGGAACTAGCAGAATACCTGACAAGAGTAAAGGCTTAAGAAATGTTAAAGGAATAGTAAGATTACTGAAAATATTTATCTTTTGGGAAGAGAAATTGAAGATTTGGGTTTTTGTTTGTTTGTTTGTCTCAGGTTGTTATAAAAGTTTTATCTCCACTGAGTGAAGAGAAGCAACAGCAGACTGGAGAATGAGGCAGATATAAGTGACCTGTATGACTTGCTTGCAGGCAATGAGAACCAGCCTGAGACTTCAGGATAACTCTATCAGCAGAAATGCTTTTGATGTGTGCTTGCTTTGATCCCTGCTGTGTAGTCCTGGCCTAGGATGTTCTAGAATGAAATAAAACTACTTACTCTTTCTGGTTACCAGATTGCAGAGTGTGACAGAGAAGCATTTGGAGAGGAAGAAGTTCTTTTCTTTTCTTCTTTTTTCTTTTCCTTTCTTTCTTTTTTCCTCCCTCCCTCCATCCCTTCCTCCCTCCCTCCCTCCCACCCTCCTTTCTTTCTTTCTTTCTTTCTTTCTTTCTTTCTTTCTTTCTTTCTTTCTTTCTTTCTTTTGTTCTTTCTTTCTTTCTTTCTTTCTTTCTTTCTTTCTTTCTTTCTTTCTTTCTTTCTTTCTGAGGCAAAATAAAATAATTTCCCCCAAGTAAAGTCTCTCCAACATGGTTTAGAAAAAGAAAAGAAGTACAGAAAAAGAAAAGAGGTTTCATAGTGTCTTAGTTAGGGTTTCTATTCCTGCACAAACATCATGACCAAGGAGCAAGTTGGTGAGGAAAGGGTTTCTCCAGCTTACACTTCCACATTGCTGTTCATCACCAAAGGAAGTCAGGACTGGAACTCAAGCAGGAACTCAAGGTCGTGGAGGGATGCTACTTACTGGTTTGCATCCCCTGGCTTGCTCAGCTTGCTTTCTTATAGAACCCAGGATTTCTAGCCCAGGGATGGCACTACCCACAATGGGCCCTCCCACCCTTTCACTAATTGAGAAAATGCCTTACAGCTGGATCTCATGGAGGCATTTCCTTAAGGGAGGCTCCTTTCTCTATGATAACTCCAGCTTGTGTCAACCAGCCAGTACACATAGGATATGCAAATTTCAAGAGAGACATATAGAGTGGAACATAAAAACAGAAAGTTTTTACAGGTATATATGGAAATCCAGCAGTGCATGGGGATATTAGGAAAGTCTGAAACACTTGGGAGCTCACAAGACTAAACAGGATGAAACAGACTAATAGTCACATTGTACCCTCCTTATATGGAAGCCAAATGGACCTTCAAGTTGTACCATTTATTTGGACATGCATGAGTTCTATCATGATGTTCAAATTAAGTCAAAACTAGTAAAGTTATATGAGATGTGAACTTTGTTATTTTTGAGATAAAAATCTTTTAAGAACTCCTCTCAATTTATGAATCATATTCTACTAACCATCTTAGACTACACTAGGTAAATGTTGTAGGAGTGAAGGAACTCTTCCCTCTATTGAAGACTAGCCTTTCAATCTGATGAAAATAACTAGAGACAGATAGATTAGCATGACGAAAGGAGCAGCAAAACATATTTATATCTACAGGGCCACTGGAAGGTGAACAATACATCTATAGGATTCAGAAAGTTGCACACTTATAAGGAGAGAAAAATGAGGACATGCAGGCATTTTGAGGGTCAGGAGATGAATTTTAGGGGAGACTAATGTGGGTGAAGACCTGATAGTGTATTGGCACAAAGTCCCTGAAGGTTCTGGATGTGGTATTTAATTTTTAGTCTATTCCTCCATTATGAGTTTAATCCTCCATGGTTAAGGAAAAATTGATAACAAAGCAATCACATTTCTTTTTGGTGGATCTTGCATAATTAAAAATAGTTTTTTATTCTTTTAAATATGTATATGCATGTGAATATGCAAATGTGAGTGCTGGTATCTGCAGATGTGTGTGTGTGTGTGGGGTGGCATATATGCACACACACCTTTGAGGAAGGAATGGGAGTTGTTACTAGAAGGAAAACAGAATTTAGAGTATATACTCCATTAACAGTTTAAGATGCAACAAGTTAGAGCTGTACCTGAGCACATCTTTGATAGGTTTGATTTTAAAAGTAGGTATTTTTAGAATATAAGGATATAGTTCCAGCCTCATATCCCGAACATAGTTGAATAAGTGTACTTGTATCCCCCAAGGACAGAATCTTTTGGGTATATGTCCAGGAGTGATATCGCTGGGTCTTGAGGTAGAACTATTCACAGTTTTCTGAGAAAATTATTTCCAGAGTGGTTGTATAAGTGTGTATTCAGACAAGCAGTGAAGGAATGTTTCTCTTGTTCCATATCCTTTCTAGCATGTTACTGTTCTTTAAGTTTTTGATCTTAGCCATTCTGATGGGTGTAAGGTGTAAGGTATTATACTTCTGGGCTATTCGAGATTCCTCTGTTGAGAATTCTCTGTTTAAAATGGTTTGTTAGACACTAGACAAGGCTGCCCACTCTCTCCCTACCTATTCAATATAGTACAGGAAGTCCTAGCTAGAGCAATTAGACAACAAAAAGAAGTCAAAGGGATACAAGTAGGAAAAGAAGAAGTCAAAATATCGCTATTTGCAGATGATATGATAGTATACTTAAGTGACCCCAGAACTTCCACCAGAGAACTCCTAAACCTGATAAACAACTTCAGCAAAGTGGCTGGTTACAAAATCAACTCAATCAGTAGCCTTCCTCTACATGAAAGATAAACAGACTGAAAAAGAAATTAGGGAAATGACACCCTTCACAATAGTCACAAATAATATAAAATACCTTGGTGTGAATCTAACCAAGCAAGTGAAAGATCTGTATGACAAGAACTTCAAGTCTCTGAAGAAAGAAATAGATCTCAGAAAATGGAAAGATCTCCAATGCTCATGGATTGGCAGGATTAATATAGTAAAAATGGTCATCTCGCCAAAAGCAATCTACAGACTCAATGCAATCCCCATTAAAATATGAACTCAATTCTTCACAGAGTTAGAAAGAGAAATTCTCAAATTCATCTGGAATAACAAAAAACCCAGGATAGCAAAACTTATTCTCAACAATAAAAGAACTTCTGGAGGAATCACCATCCCTGACCTCAAGCTGTACTACAGAGCAATAGTGATAAAAACTGCATGGTATTGGTACAGAGACAGGCAGGAAGATCAGTGGAATAGAACTGAAGACCCAGAAATGAACTCACACACCTATGGTGATTTGATCTTTGACAAAAGAGCCAAAACCATCCAGTGGAAAAAGGACAGCATTTTCAACAAATGGTGCTGGTTCAACTGGAGGACAACATGTAGAAAAATGCAAATCAATCCATTCTTATCTCCTTGTACAAAGCTGAAGTCCAAGTGGATAAAGGCCCTCCACATAAAACCAGATACATTGAAACTAATAGAAGAGAAGGTGGGGAAGACCCTCTAATACTTAGGCACAGGGAAAAAGTTCCTGAACAGAACACCAATGGCTTATGCTCTTAAGATCAAGAATTGACAATTGGGACTTCATAAAATTGCAAAGTTTCTGTAAGGCAAAGGACACTGTCAATAGGACAAAACGGCAACCAACAAATTGGGAAAAGATCTTTACCAATCCTACATCTGAAAGAGGACTAATATCCAATATGTACAAAGAACTCAAGAAATTAGACTCCAGACAACCAAATAACCCTATTAAAAAATGAGGTATTGAGCTAAACAAAGAATTCTCAACTGAGGAAACTCGAATGGCCAAGAAACACCTAAAGAAATGTTCAGCATCCTTAATCATCAGGGAAATGCAAATCAAAACAACCCTGAGATTCCACCTCAGATCAGTCAGAATGGCTAAGATCAAAAACTCAGGTGATAGTAGATGCTGTAGAGGATGTGGAGAAAGAGGAACACTTCTCCATTGTTGGTGGGATTGCAAGATGGTGCAACCACTCTGGAAATCAGTTTGGTGGTTCCTCAGAATATTGGACATATCATTATCTGAGGACCCAGCTATACCACTCCTGGGCATATACCCAAAAGATGCTCTAACATATAACAAGGAAATATGCTCCACTATGTTCATAGCAGCTTTATTTATAATAGCCAGAAGCTGGAAAGAACCCAGATGTCCTTCAACAGAGGAATGGATACAGAAAATGTGGTACATTTACACAATGGAATATTACTCATCTATTAAAAACAATGAATTCGTGAAATTCTTAGGTAAATGGATAGAACTAGAAAATATCATCCTCAGTGAGGTAACCCAATCTCAAAAGAACACACATGGTATTCACTCACTGATTATTAGATTTTAGCCCAGAACATTGAAATACCCAAGATTCAACTTACAGACCACATAAAGCTCAGGAAGAATGAAGACCAAGTAGGGGTGCTTCGGTTCTTCTTAGAAGGAGCAACAAAATTCTCAAGAGAGCAAATATGGAAACAAAGTGTAGGTCAGAAACTGAAGGAGGAGCTGTCTGGAGACACTCCCTGGGTATCCATTCCATGTGCAGTTACCAAAGGTAGACGGTGATGTGGATGTCAGGAAATGGATGCTGACAGGAGCCTGACATAGCTGTCTCCTTAGAGGTCTGCAAGAGTCTGACATATTCAGAGGCAGATGCTCACAGCTAACCATTGAACTGATCATGGGGTTTCCAATGGAGGAGTTAGAGTGAAGACTGAAGGAGTTGAAAGGGTTTGTGACCCCATGAGGAGAGCAACAATATCAACCAACCAGAGCCCCACAGAGTCTAAACCACCAGCCTGGGAGCTTTTAGGGAGGGACCCATAGCTCCAGCTGTATATGCAAGGGAGGATGGTCCTGTCAGATCTAGGTGGGAGAGGAGATCCTGGGTTCCATGAAGGCCGTGTGTGGAGGAATTTGAGGGTGGGGAGGTGGGAGTGGGGGGGTAGGTGGGGACACATCCTCATAGAAGCAGGAGGAGGGGGAATGGGATGGGGGCGCCTGGGCGGGAGGGGTGGAATGGGTTAAGAGGATAACATCTGAAATGTAAATAAAATATCCAATAAAAAAAAAAGAAAAGAAAGTATAGTATAGACCCTTGAGACTATTTTTTCCAAATCTTAGAAAATGTTTGCATATACATTAAGGATATAAATGAAAATGCTTAATATTCAAAAAGGGGAATCTAAACATGCAGAACATGCATTCATCCAATCCCATTCCTAATGTCTCCATTTCTCTCATTTTGCAAATTGCTTTTGTGTCAAATCATGCAATAAAAGCACAGAAAAATAAAAATAACCATAATAATAAAAAAATTGTTTGTTCATGCTTGGCCCAGGGAGTGGCACTATTTGGAGGTGTGGTCTTGTCAGAGTAGGTGTGTCACTGTGCCTGTGGGTTTAAGACTCCTACCCTAGCTGCCTGGAAGTCAGTCTTCCACTAGCAGCCTTCAGATGAAGATGTAGAATTCTCAGATCTGCTTGCACCATGCTTTCCTAGATGCTACCATGCTCCCATCTAGGTGATAATGGATTGAACCTCTGAACTTGTAAGCCACTATATATATTATACTTATAAGAGTTGCCTTGGTCTGGTATCTGTTCACAGAAGTAAAACCCTAAGACAGTGCTGTACCCCATTTTCTAATTGTTTTATTTGGTGTGTTGATGTCTAACTTCTTCCCATTTATTAGCTATTGATCTTAGTGCCTGAGCCATTGGTTTTCTATTCAGTGAGTTGTCTCCTGTACCAATAAGTACAGGGTTATTCCCCACTTTCTATTCCAGTAGATTTAGTGTATGTTTTTACATTGAGGTCTCTGATACATTTGTACTTGACTTTCTTGCAGGGTGATTAATATGGGTCCATTTGTATTCTTCTACATGTAGGCATCCAGTTAGACTACCTCCATTTGTTGAAGATTGTAAGGCGTGGTTTGAATAGCCATTCCAAAATGGCGCCTGGGGCTACTTCCTTATACGCCCCTGAAGAAGCCACACCCACAGGCAATATTGAGCAGGCTCACTGCTACGCATAATCAGGCCATCTGCTACGTAGGGCAACGTAGGATCTCGCGATACCAGCTATCCTATTGCATGCACTGACGTGGCAGGCTCTGATTGGAGAAGGCAGAGGGATTTAAGGGTTGGAGAAGAAGACAGGGTTCCTGAATAAACGGCTTCGAGAAGAGCTCCGTGTGTCGCCGTTTCATTCCGCAGGTCGGAGTGGGTAGCGACAGAAGATGCTCTCCCTTTTCCTTGCCAAAGCTTCCTTGCCAAAAATCAAGTGTTTCTAGGTGTGTGGCTTTATTTCTGCATCTTCAGTTTGATTCCATTTATCAACTTCTCTGTTTCTATATGAAGATCATGCAGCTTTTATTACTATTGCTTTGTAGTTCAGCTTGAAGTCAGAAGTTCTTTTATTGTACTGGATTGTTTTAGCTATCCTAGGTTTCTGTATTTTCATATGAAGTTGATAATTTTTCTTTCAAGGTCTGTAAATGTGCTGGAATTTTGATGGGAATTGCATTGAATCTGTTGATTGCTTTTGGCAAGATAGCCATTTTCACTACCTTTATCCTACCAATTCATGAGCATGGGAGATCTTTCCATCTTCTGATATCTTTTTCAGTTTTTTTCTTCAGAGACTTGACGTTTTGTCATACAGGTCTTTCACTTGCTTGGTTAGAGTTACATCAAGATATTTTATATTATTTGTGCCTTTTGTGAAGGGTATTTTCTTCTTAAATTCCTTCCTGGCCTGTTTTTTTGTTCATATAACTGAGGGTTAATGATTTTGTTAAGTTAATTTTGTATCCAACAACTTTATTTTTTTAAATTAATTATTCCTGTCGTTTATATCTCAAATGATATCCCCCTTCCGGGCTACGCCTTCACAAATCCCCCATCCCATCCACCCTCTCTCCACTCCCCTTTGCCTCTAGGAGGGTTCTCCCCAACCCACCCACCCACTCCTTTCCCACAGCTCCAGCATCCTCCTATACTGGGGTATCAAGCCTCCACAGGACCAAGGGATTCCCCTCCCAATGATGTCAGACAAAGCCATCCTCTACTACATATGTACCTGGAGCCATGGATCCTTCCCTGTACACTCCTTGGTTGGTGGTCTAGTCCCTGGAGAACTGGGTGGTCTGGCCAGCCCACATTGTTCTTCCTATAGGGTTGCAATCTCCCTACACTCCTCCAGTCCTTGCCCCAGCTGCCCCACTGGGGTCCCAGAGCTCAGTATGTTGGTGTTCCAGCTACTTTTTGAAGGTGTTTATCACCTGTGGCAGTTCTCTGGTAGACATTTTGGGTCCACTTATATATACTATCATATCATCTGTGAATAGTGAAACTTCGGCTTTCCCCCTTTAATCTCTTTTAGTTGTCTTATTGCTCTAGCTAGAACTTTAAGTATTAAAGAGATTAAAAGAGAATGGACAGCTTTGTATTGTCCCTGATTTTTGTGAAATTGCTTTAAGTTCTGTCCATTTATTTGATGTTGGCCATTGGCTTGCTGAACATTGCCTTTATTGTGTTTATGTAGGGACCTTGTATCCCTAATTTCTCCAAGACTTTTAACTTGAAAGGGTGTTGAATTTTGTCAAAGGCTTTTTCAGCATCTAATGAGATGATTTTGTATTTTTCTTTCAGTTTCTTTATATGGTGGATTATGTTGATAGATTTTCAAATATTGAACCACTCCTGCAAATCTAGAATGAAGCATACTTGATCATAGTTGATGTCCTTCATATGTTTTTGGATTCAGTTTGAGAGTATTTTATTGAGTACTTTTGCATCAATGTTTAAAAGTCAGTAAATCTCAGACCCAAATAAGACCAGTCAAGGAAAACACAACTCAATAATTATGGATATAAACTGCACGCCTAGATTGGGCAGATTTACCATTATACTACTGTATTCCCCAGCTATGATATCCCTTATAACTTGTGGGTTTTTCCAGACCATGTGCTTCTCCTCCATTGTCCTTCCACCTCCTGCTCTTCCATCGACTTCCTATTCCTTTCTCCTCTCCTAAGCTTTTTTCTCCACCTCCCCTTCTACTGCCCAATCACTGGCTCTAGCCTTTATTTTACAAATTTAATTGGACAAAAGGTTCACAAGAAGTCACCTGTGTACAGACTCACTCCTCCTCTGCAGCCCCTCCCAGGAAAGTGGAACTAACATCAAAATACAAGGCTGGGGCTATTCACAACAGGAAATTGGTCTAAAATTCTCTCTCTTTTTTTTTTTTTTTTTTTTTTTATTGAGTCTTGGTGTGGTTTAGGTATCAAGGTGACTGTGGCTTCATAAAATGAATTTGGCAATGTTTCTTTCTATTTTGTGGAATAGTTTGAGAAGTATTGACATTAGCTTTTCTTTGAATTCTTGGTTGATTTCTTTGCTAAAACCACCTGCCATGTTTTTTGTTTTTGTTTTCCTTAAAGGTTATCTTGATATAGTGGTAATTGGTATCTATCTAGAAAATCATGCATTTCATTTAGATTCTCTGTGTTTGTGGAGTACAGGCTTTTGAAGAAAGACCTAATGATTCTTTGAATTTCCTCAGTGTCCTTTGTTATGTCTCCCTTTTTGTTTCTGATTTTGCTAATTTGGGTGCTATCTGTTTGCCTTTTAGTTAGTTTGGCTAAGGGTTTGTTTATCTTGTTGACTTACTCAAAGAACCAGCTCTTCCTTTGTTTGATTCTTTTTATTGTTCTCTTTGATTCTAATTGATTGATTTCAGCCTTGAGTTTGGTTTTTTTTCTGCCTTCTATTCCTCTTAGGTACATTTGCATTTTTTCCCTATAGTGTTCAGGTGTACTTTTAATTGGTTAGCATGAAAACTTTCCAATTTTTTATGAAGGCACTTAGTGCTATGAACTTTCCTCTTAGAACTGCTTTCATAATGTCTCATAAGCTTGGGTATGTTGTGCCTTCATTTCCATTGAATTCTAGAAAGTCTTAAATTTCTTTATTTGATCCCTGACCCAGTGATCATTGAGTAGAGAGTTGTTCAGTTTCCATGAGTATGTAGGCTTTCTGTTGTTGTTGAAGTTTAGCTTTAATCTATGGTGATCTGATAAGATGGAAGGGGTTATTTCAATCCTATTGTATCTGCTGAGGTTGACTTTGTGCTTGATTATATGGTCAGTTTTGGAGAAGGTTCCATGAAGTGCTGAGAAGAAGGTATATTCTTTTATGTTTGGAGAAAGCTTCTATAAATATCTGTTAGGTCCATTTGAATTATAATCTCTGTTAGTTTCATTATTTCTCTTTAGTTTCTGTCTTGATGGCTTGCCTATTGGTGAGAGTGAAGTGTGGAAGTCTACTAGTATTACTTTTGGGGCTTGATGCATGATTAAAAAGTTTTAGTAAAGTTTCTTTTACAAATGTGGTTGTCCTTGCATTTGGAATATAGATGTTCAGAATTGAAGTGTCTTCTTGTTGGATTTTTTCCTTTGATGAATATGAAGTGCCCTTCCCTCTCTCTTTTGATTACTTTCAGTTGAAAGTCTATCGTACTCAACATTAGAATGACTACCTCGTGTATTTTTTTTGGGGGGGGGGGTCTGTTTGTTTGGAAAATCTTTTCCAGCCTTGTACTCTAGAAAAGGCTATCTTTGTTGCTTAGATATGCTTTTTGTAGACAGCAGAATGATGGATTCTATTTATGCATCAATTCTGTTAGTCTGTGGTTTTTTTTTAAATAGGGGAATTGAGTCCATTGATATTGAGAGATATTAATGACCAATGATTGTTAATTCATGTTATTTTGATGTTGTTAGTGGTAGTATGTGTATATGTGTTTCTCTTCTATTGGTTATAATCATGTGAAATTTTTTATTTCTTTTGTTTTCTTGAGTTTAGTTAGCTTCATTGGGTTGGAGTTTTTCTTCTTGTATCCTCTGTATGACTGGGTTGAAGGAAAGACATTATTTAAATTTAGTTTTATCATGGAATTCTTTGGTTTGTTAATCTGTGGCTATAGTTGTCTAGGTTGACATCTGTGGTCTTTTACAGTCTATAAGACATCTGCTTAGGCCCTTCTAGCTTTTAGAGTTTCAGTTGAGGAATCAGGTGTAATTCTGATAGGTCTGCTTTTGTATGTTACTTGGACTTTTCCCCTTGCAGCTTTTAATATTTTTTATCTTTGTTTTGTATATTTAATGTTTTGACTATCATGTGGTGGGAGAGCTTTTTGGTCAAATCTCTTTAGTGTTTTGTAAGCTTCCTGTACATTTATAGGCATCTCTTTAGGTTAGGGAACTTTTCTTCTATAATTTTGTTGAAGACATTTTATGGGCCTTTAAGTTAGGAATCTTCTCCTTCTTCTATTCCTATTATTCTTAGGTTTAGTTTTTTCATATTGTCCTTAATTTCTTGGATGTTTTGTGTCATGAACATTTTAGATTTTGCATTTTCATTGAACAGTGTATTAATTTTTTCTATTGAATCTTCTATGCCTGAGAATCTCTTTTCCATCTCTTGTATTCTGTTGGCAATTCTTATGTCTATAGTTCCTGTTCTCTTTCCTAGGTTTTCCATCTCCAGGATTGTCTCAGCTTGTGTTTTCTTTATTGCTTCTAATTCCTTTTTCAAGTCACGGGCAGTTTTATTCATATCCTTCAACTGTTTGATTGTATTTTTCTGTATTTCTTTATTTTGATTTGCTTTCTCTTTTAATGCTTCTACCTGTTTGAATATGTTTTCCTGTATTTCTTTAAGAGATTTATTTATTTCTTCTTTAAAGACTTCTATCATCTTCATAAGATTGGATTTAAGATCATCTTCTTTTGCTTCAGTTTTTTTAGGATACTCAGGGCTTGCTCTAGCATGATACCTGGGCTTGGATGGTACCATATTGCCCTGGCTCTTGTTGATTGTGTTAGGCTGTTCTTTAGGCATCTGATTTTCCCTGAAGTTGGCTGGATGATCCTGATAGCATCAGGACTTCTAGGGAAGGCAGGGGAGCCATGGGCCAAACAATCTAGGTCAGGGTACTTAACTCTTTCTGGCTGTGGCTCAGGTGGACCCCACTAGCAAGGAATAGGTGAGGAAATATTCTAAGCTGGTAGCCCTTGAGACTCCACAAGTATCCACGGGGAAACAGGACACTTTTGGGGCTCCACAAGGGTCCTCCAGCTCTCAGTGCCAGACAGTGGAAGGCAGGGGACCTTACACAACTTATCAATGTAGGCTGTGCCCCAGTTGGACCTGATTGGGAAGAGGTTTGTGGGGTAGGATTCCAAAGCAGTCTTGGAGCCCTACAGTTCTCCACAGGGAAGCAGAATGTTCTTGGGATCCTGCAAAGGTCCTTGGGACTGAAGCAATACCAAACTTGTGTTCCTAGATAAAGCACAGGGTTAACTTGTAAATCTGTGGTTACATAATCTCTATCAACCAACCAATACATAACACTGATTTATGTGTGTTTTCATTTAAAATACCTTATTGAATATGTATCAACACACATTGTTGATTCATTAATATTTTTCATGGCCAATGCTACTGAAACTTATGAGTGAATATAGTTTATCTGACATAAAAAATTTCTTTGTAGAGCACAATACAGGCTATATTCTATAGCACTTTAGGAGGAAGTTTGAGACTACCTTAGGGTTACTATTGCTATGATGGAACACTGTGACCAAAGAAATTTGGAGAAGAAAGGTTTTGTTTAGCTTAAACTTCTACATTGCAGGTTGTCATCAAAGAAAGTCAGGACAGAAACTCAAGGAGGGCAGGGGCTTGGAGGCAAGACCTAATGCAGAAGCCGTGGAGGATTTACTGGCTTGTTCCTTATGGCTTGTTCAGTCTGTTTTTTTGTAGAACCTAGGACCACCATTCCAGGGATGGCACAATCCACGGTGAGCTGGGCCCTCCCATATTAAACACTAATTAAGAAAATGCCCTACAAGCCTGCTTATTTTACTGATAAGCATATTCTCAGTTGAGGCTCCTTCCTTTCTAATGATTCTAGCTTGTGTCAGGTTTACATAAAGCTAGATAATACAGGGATTATAATTTAAAATGCTGAGCTAAGGGGAAAAAGTTGGAAAATAGAAGGCAATACTAAATAGACCCTGAAAAGGGATGTCTGTTTAGAGTATGAGCTTTAACAGCATGGCAGAGCCTCACTCCTGTTTGACTTTGAAATCATGTATGCCAGATGAAATGCCATTCTGGAAATGCCTATAAATACTGATTTGAGGGTCAAAATCAAAAGTAAATTTTATCAAATTTTCAAATACAGAAATGAGGATTTTTTTTTCTGAAGAGCCAAAGTATTCATTGATTTTGTGAATAATCATAGATATTATAGAGAAGATCTTATCAGAAATATCTGTAAAACTCATTTTAGAGGCATTAGTGACTGTGATCTGAGAAGACTCCATCTGTCCATCCATTCATTTACTTACCCAGATGCCCATCTATCCCATCTATCCATCCATTCACATACTCACCCACCTGCCCATTCATATCTACACATTTGTTCATGCAACCACCCACCCAAATCATCCATCTACCCAATTGTTTCATTTGAAATATCCTGTTTATCTGCCTTATAAATATAGGCTAGGAATTATGGTAGGTATTGGAGATAATACAAATGAATAAGTCTGTTCCTAGTCTTTTAAAAGTTCATGGATTAATGGAAAGAGATAGGCACAAGGGGAAATTTTTCATATTTATTTTTTATTAAAAATATATTTTTCTCATATAATATATCCTAATTATAGTTTTCTCTCTCTCTTTCTACTCCTCCCAATTCCTTCCCACCTCCCCTCTCATCCAGATCCATTCCCTTTCTGTCTCTTATTAGGAAAAAAAAAACAGGATTTTTTTCCTAAGAGCTTTAATTGTATTGATTTATAGGGGCTTATTTCCTTGGTGTTCTTCATCCCCTCTTGTTCCTACTGTCTTTCTGTCTTTTCTTCTGCAGTGTTCCCAGAGTCCTTAAGGGAGGGATTTGGTAGAGACATCTATTTACAGAGGTTGAATGTTCTGAGGTCTCTCATTTCTGCATATTATCTGGTTGTGGGTCTCTGTATTTATTTCCATCTGCTACAGGAGGAAGCCTCTTTGAAGATGACTGAGCAAGACAATGATCTATGAGTATAGAGAATGTCATTGGGAAATCACTTTATTTCTATGATTTATAGATTTTTGGTTTTTTTTTGAACAGAATATTTGGTTTTACCCTAGATTTCTGTGCTGTCTAATCTATATAATCTTGGGTTCTTGGTCATCCAAACAGTGTTGGGTATGGACTTGATCAAGTGTAGTGTGTCTTCAGACAAATCATATATTGGTTGGTTACTACCACAAGCCTTGTGCTAGCATTGCACTACCATTTCTTGCAGGAAGGACACCATTGTAGATCAAAGTGTTTGTATCTTGCTTGATGTTTATGTTTCTCATTTGATAGTGTACAGAGTACCTTCTCGCACCAGATTCTGGAACATAGGCATGAAAATGCTATGCTGGCACCAGCTTGACTTCTCCATGTTCAATGAATTTGATAGGTTTTTTTTTTTCAGACCTGGGATCTTGCTGTCAGTTGTAGAGAGCAGCCTATAATCTTGATAACAGCATGGGTTGTTTGGAAATTTCTACAAGACCCCTTTAGCCAACAATTCAATTAGATGTAACTGAATCCCAGTACTGAAAGCTTCATTTGGTGACAAGAGATGCTCAGCTGGAGCTCTGTCTTTCCCAGTTTTTGGTAATTTCACTTAGATTGCCTTTATATATGCATATATTTTTAGAAGCTTTTACTGTATTAGGTTTCCATACTAACATTCAAATGGCCCTTGATTTTAGCTGTCCTTCCCCATATTTCCTCCTTTATATGCTTCTCCTCTTCCCCTCTCTGTGTTTCCTCCTGTTCAAACCCCCACATCTATTTATAACTAGCCATTTTTAGTTGGGTAGAACATAGCTATATTCTATCTCTTTTTTTTAGGGATATCCGTCCTTCCTAGTACTTTACTCTATACATAACTCCTTGGTTCTACAGATTGTAGCTTATCATTGACTTAGCAGCTAATATCCACATATTAGCAAATACATACCATATTTGTCTTTCTAAGTGTGAGATGCCCCACTTAGGATTATTTTTTTCTAGTTCCATTCATCTACCTGAGCATTTCATGATTTCATTTTTAACTATATAGTAATACTTTACTGTGTAAATGTATACATTTTCTTTATTTAGTTGTTCTGATGAGGTCATCTATTTTGTTTCTAATTTCTAGGTAGTACAAACAGAGAAGCAATGAACATGATTAAGCCAGCCTCTCTGTAGTAGAGTGAAGCAGCCTTTGGGTATATGCCAAAGACTAGTATAGCTAGATCTTGAAGTAGATTGGTTCTCATCTTTATGAGGAACTGTCACATTGATTTTCATAGTGACTGTACAAGTTTGCACTCCTTCCAGCAAGGGATAACTGTCCCCTTTCCTACACATCCTTGCCAGTATGAGCTGTCACTTTTTTTTATTGGTCTTAACCGAATATTGTGCCAGGTGGAAGATGAAATCTCAAAGTTATTTTAATTTTTATTTTCCTGATGACTAAGGATGATGAACATTTTTAAAAGTTTCTTCTACTGAACACTGTCTATTTATATTTTTAGATTTTAAAAATTGGTTTGTTCTCTTGATATCTAGTTTTTAGTTCTTTGTATATTTTGGATATTATGCCTCTATTGGATGTGTAGTTGGAAAAAATACTTTTCTCATTCTGTAGACTGCTACTTTGTCTGAATGATGGTGTCCTTTGCTGTGCAGAAGATTTGCAGTTTCATGAGGTTTTGTTTATTAATTGGTGATCTTAATTGCCTGTGCTAACAGTATTCTGTTCAGGAAGTCTTTTCCTGTGCCAATGAACTCAAGGCTATTCCCCACTTTTGCTTTTCTCAGGTTCACTGTATCTAGTTTTATCTTGAGGTCTTTGATCAATTTAGAGTTGAATTTTGTGCAGGGTGATATAGATTTATTGGGATTCATCTACAGATAGCTATACAATTTGACCTGCATCATTTGTTAAAGATGCTGTCCGTTTTTGTACAGTGTGTTATTACTGGCTTCTTTATAAAACAATCAGGCATTCATATATGTGTGGATATGGGTCTTTAATTTGATTTCATTGGTCACTGTGTCTGTTTTTGTTCCAATACCATGCTAATTTTATTACTATAGCTCTGTAATACAACTGGAGAAATAGCTTTAGCAGTAATGGATACAGATGTGCAATATCTTTAGGGGCACACACACAAGACTTACTAAATAGGGCTGGTGATTCCTTTGTTAAGGAGTAAGAAAGTAATCTGATGTGCAGTGTTGGAGGGATTGAACAATATTGCTATGAAGAAGACACAACAGCATATTAGATGCTAACAAAAGCTAGTTAATTTGCTTCAGGACTCTTTAGCAATAGTAGGTAAAATAATAATTGTTTAGCAATAGTAGGTAAAATAATAATTGTCAACTTTTTTTTTGCCAGTATCTTCCAAAAAGCACATATTTATCACATCTTTTCTAGTTTAACCTGTACTGTTGAAGATCATAGTATAATTAAGGCAAAACCAGGTCAATGCATCTGTATTTAGGTTTGCTCACAGATAGTGAGTTCCCTCAAGACAGATTTTGCTGAGCAGTTTATAGAAAAGTCTGTGATTAAATCCACTGTCTACTATGCATAACTGGCTTAGCAGGTAAGTATATTTCACTTAGCTTCTGCTTCTAAGATGGTCTTAAACTTGTGAAAATCCTCTTGTTTCTACCTCTGATTTCTGAGATTATAGACAATGCTACTATTCCTAGTTGAGATAATCAAGGCTTTACATTACTGGCTAGTGGTGTCTCAATTTGAATCTATTTCTGCTTTGAAAAAAAAACATTTTTATTGATTCTTTGTGGATCGATAAAACGTCACATCATGCATTCCAGGCTTACTCATCTCTCTGTTCTCTTGTATCCGCCCTCTGCCCTTGCAATCTCTCCTCCCCTCATTGTAACAAAATAAAAAACACAGAAACAAAAATAAATAATACAAAATAAAAAAATCTTGTCACGGAAGCTGTATGTTTCATAACATATCCCACAGTATAACCTTCTGTCCACACATTTTCACTTGCAGATTTTCATTTCAATAAGTCATTCTTTAATGACTGGTTTAAGTTTTCTGGTTTCTGTGACATCATCAATATTGTATCCTCAACGAGACTCCTCCCAATTTGTTGGGCTCCATTTCGGCCCTGGTTTGGGCCTTGTGGACACACCCGAGCCTGGCTCTTGTGGGAGAGCCTAAGCCTGGCTTGAGTTTTGAGACCTATCTCAGTGACTCAGCAAGACCTGTTTGGCCCTGTCTCTTCCCCGACACTGATAATGTAGAGCTTTTCCATTGGTCCTGTCAGTCACCCCATACCCTCCATTACCCTTCCCTGCCTCCTATGTCATCTCACCCCACCAAAAATCCCCTTCCTGGCTAACACAATAAAATTAAGTTCCTGCTTCAACAAGACTCCCGGCCCAGTGTGTTTCTTTTGGGCCATTGACACTCACCATCCTGCTCAGCCCCAGAGCGACCCAGTGGGACTGGGACCTCTCGCCTGGACCTGCTGGCAAGGAGCCAACACCAGTTATCCTGTTGTGGGCCTGTGTCATGAAGATCCTGCAGCTTTGAATCAGCAGGACTGGCCCTTTTACATGTTCCAACAATCCCAGATGATATAGATTTGGGGGTAAACCTACTCAAAGCCATGGATGGCCAGTGATGGCTGGTCAGCTGGCTCTTCTGCATTCACATCATCACAATGAGCTCTCTAGTACTGTCACTGTCATCCAATGCTACCCTCTGCAGAAATCAGAGTATGCTGTTTTGTTCTCATGACCTCAGGGCCAGCTTTCCTGACTACCACAGGTGGTGAGGAAGGGGTGGGGCAGGTATCAGCTCTACTGTGCTGTCTAGGCAAGGTGAAGGGCCAGCTCTTCCAAGTGCTGCAGCTGGCAAGGGGACAGGGCCAGCTCACCTGTTCTCATAACACCAGGGCCCAGAGGTAGCAAGGGGTGAGGGAGGGGAGGGCATCACCTCCACAACCATACCACTTTACAGTAGACAAATGGTGGGGTCAGCTTTTTTACTCTCATGTCCTCCAGTATGGCTCACTGAAGCCCCTGCCACCAGGGCTAGCCCCACTATGCTGCCCTGACCAGGTGCAGGGTTGATATCTTTACAGTACCACAACCAATAAGAGGAGGTGCCAGTTCTGCCTAGCTCCTGGACATATGTGGTTCCACACAGCTTCCCAGACCATGGTCTCTAGTGGTAATATGAACCATTGACATTGACACCAACCCCTGCAGCTGTCTGGTCATGGGTGCAGACATGTCCCTCATCAGCAGCATGGGAAGAGACTTCACCATAGTCTCAGATTACAGGGCTGGATACTCACAACAGGCCATTCCTTTCCACCCTTCTGTCTCCAGTATCAACTCTTTTTATAATGCTCAGACTGTTCCATTTCTCTTTTTCTCTCATTTCCCCACCACATACTTGTTCATTGTAGTGGCTCCTGCTGCAGGTGAGCCACATGGCTGGCAGGTCTCTGGGTGACCTCCTTTTCCTGCTTATATGATGTGGTAGCAAGCAGGCCTTTAGGTGTGTACAGCCTGCCCATGTAGCATGGCAGCTGTTGAGTCTCTGGACATCTTCCCCCTCCTGTGCTTCATGGTGTGGAAGCAGGCAGGTCTCTGTGTTTCCTCTGTCTACCCACAGTATGTATCATGGCTGCAGATGATCTTCTATGTGTCTATTGCCCACCCTTGCCATGCAGCAGAGGGTGGGTTTCTCTTGATTCATTCTTTTTTTTCATTTTTTATTGGTTATTTTATTTATTTACATTTCAAATATTATCCCCTTCCCAGTTTCCTCTCCAAAAATCCCTTATCCCTTTCCTCCTCCCACTGCCTCTATGAGGGTGCTCTCCCACCCACCTACCCACCCACCCACCCACTCCTGCCTCAGCAGCCTAGCATTCCCCTACACTGGGACACTGAGCCTCCACAGGACCAAAGGTCTCCCCGTCCAGTAATGCCTGGTAAAGCAAACCTCTGCTATGTTATTCTTTTATGCCTATTCATTTTATAACTATTCTGCAACCTGTATATTACGGTTAACATTTTAATTACACATATAGACATCATAGCTGATACTAGCTCAGTGATTAAAAACTACCTAACAAGTAAATATACTTGTAAATTTACTCTTGCTAAATTTTGATTAATTTCACTTTTTGTTTTACTGCTCATAAATATTGAGCAGTCAAGTAGTGTATGAAATGCTTGCCAAAAGCCTGTAGATGGCAGTGCTGCCCTTTTACACTGAGTTCTAATGTAACTGATGGCTTTCTTTAAAATTGCAAAGATAAGTAGGAATTATACAACACTGGTTTCAAAACATAAAGCTTAGCTGACCCTTAAATGATTCAAAAACTGAATAGTTTCTTGAAGTTTATGGTTGAATTTAATTTTCAATGTAATGAAGTGCATATATTGTTCATTGGCCTAGTAACAGGTAGGTTACCCATCTAAGAAAGGAAGAGCTACATATCAGTGATACTGGATAGGAAAGAGCACCAGGTCCTCTGCTGGAGCTTGAGGTTCTACCTGTGCAGTTAGTAATGAAGGGGTCATCAGGATGGCTATCACCTAAAGATGGATGAAATCTTTAGGATTCTAATGTTATAAATCAGCTAATAAGCACAAGTAAATACAAAAGTCTGACATTGTACATAATGAACAAAAATGTTTGATCTCTTATCACTGTTTTAGTGCATTGATGCACTTGTAAGATATTTAAATTTTTATTTTTGAATTATCTATAATAAATTGTATCTAATTTTTAAGAAGAAATAACAAGATATTAAAAGTATCAAAACTATTGTTATTATTTCCTCTTTCTCTGTCCCTTGGACAGTAAGACAGACTCATTCTCATTTGTTTTAATGCTATGGGCCCCCTTTGCTGAATTATTCTCCTTCAGGGATCTGCTTCTCTCAGGAGTACTCTGCATTTAGCAGCTGGTTTCTGCAGTGATGCAAGGGAAGTCTTGTCATGTGATTTTAGAAAATTCTGAAAAATCACCCAGCACCATAGCTCCACATGACTTCATCTGAAGGTTTGTCACAGCAGCATTGCTTTTTTTATTTTGTTCTATGACTTTTGTTTTTTTACATATTTTGTTACCATGTAAGCCTTCTACACACATTCTATGGTTCAGTATTATTAAGATCATTACTTTAGACAATGAGCCCAAGGAGTGGCCAGAGGAAGTTGACAGCTAAGTATTCAGTCTAAAACAGTAATTGTCAGTTGTTTCTTGGATTAAACGATGCTTTTTATTTTGTTTTTAATTCACATACATCAATTGTGCATGTTTATGTAATAGTATTACAATTAATTTAATTAGTATGTAATAATCAAATCATGCACCATTTAAGTACCCTACTCAATACTATCTCTAATCTTCCCTCCTCTCCTCATTGCTGTGTCTTAGCCCCCAGCCCTGGCAGAGAATCACTGCCAAACAGAGGACACACAGAGTAGAAGACGAGAGGAAGCAGAAACCAAGGAACAAAACACCCATCCAACAAAGACTAAATCATAAATTAGTGCCTAAATCTATAATTACCTAGAACCCAGATGCCCAGACACAAGCTTAAGAACACAATCAACATCAGCCAAGGCAATATGTCTCCACAAAAGCCCAGCTATTCTATTACAGCAAACCTTGAATATTCCAATACAGCTGAAACACAAGAAAAATACCTTAAAATTAATGTTATGAAGATAGAGGTCTTAAAGAGGAAATGAATAAATCCCTTATAGAAATCCCCCCAAAAGAAAGATTAAAGAAATGAATAAAACTGTTCAAGTCCTGGAAATTTAAATAGAAGGGAAAAAGAAGCATAAATGCAGGGAATTCTAGAAATGAAAAAATCTAATAAAGCTTACAGGATCTACAGAGGCAAGCTTCATCACAAAATATAAGAAATGAAAGAGAACCTTAGGCCCTGAAGATATCATACAAGAAATCAATAAATAGTAAAAGAAAATATTAAACCAAAAAATTCCTAACACAAAATACCCAGGATATCTGGGATACCATAAAAAGATCAAACCTATAGGAGAAGAACCCCAGCTCAAAGTTCCAAGAAAATATTGTCAACAAAGTCATAGAAGAAAATTTTTCTAGCCTAAAGCAGGAGATACCTGTAAAGGTACAAGAGGCATACAGAACAACAAATAGATTAGATCAGAAAAGAAAATACCCTCACCACATAATAAAATAATAAACACACAGAATAAAGAAAGAATATTAAAAGCTTCCAGGAAAAAAGAGCAAGTAGCTATAAAGGCAGGCCTATTTGACTTACACATGACTTTTCAGAGGAGACTCTAAAGGCTAGGAGACCTTTAGATGTCCTGCTGACTCTAAGAGGCCAGCCCAGACTATTATACCCAGCAAAACTCCCAATCATCATAAGAAAGAAACAAGATATTCATATTTATAAATATTCAAGTTTATACAATATCTATAAACCCTGCCTGGCAGAAAGATACTAAAAGGAAAACTCAAAACCAAGGAGGTTCACTATACACATGAAAACAGAGGAAATAAATTATTGTACACTAGCCAAACAAAAGAAGGGAAACACACACACACACACACACATACAAACTGCCACCACCACCACCAATTAAATGATAGGAATTAACAATCATTGATTGGTCATAGACATATCTCAATATCAACGGGATCAACTTCCCAATGAAAAGACACAGACTAACACTTTGGATGCAAATACATGATTCATTCTTTTTCTGCACACAAAACCCACAACTCAACCTCAAAGGTAGTCATTACCTCAGAGTAAAGGGTTGTCAAAAGATTTTTCAAGCAAATAGGTCTAAGAAGGAAGCTGATGTAGTGATTCTAGTATCTACCAAAATAGACTTCCAACCAAAGTTAATAAAAAGGAAAGAGAAACACTTCATACTTATCAAAGGAAAAATCCACCAATGATATTTCATTCTTACCATCTATTTTCCAAATGCAAAAGGCCATCTACATTTGTAAAAGAAACATTACTGAAACTTATATAATACATAATGACCCTTACACATTGATAATGGGAGATCTTGGGATACCCTACTATCACTAAAAGATGGTCATCCAAACAAAACCTAAACAGAGAAATACTGAAACTAACATGTTATAATCAAATGGAATGAACAGCTGTTTACAAGACATTTCACCCAAACACAAAGGTCGTCAGCACCTCATGGAACTTTCTCCAAAATTGACAACATACTTTGTCACAAAACAAGTCTCAACGGATACAAGAAAATTAAAATGAGTCTTATCCTACCACCACAGAATAAAGCTGGATTTCAAAAACAACAGAAACATTAAAAAGCCTACAAACTCACGGAAACTGAACAACTTTCCTCTGAATTATAATACTGAATAATAATAAAGACAGAAATAAGGAAGAAAATTTAAAACTTTCTAGAATTTAGTGAAAATGAGTGTACCATATACCCAAACTTATGGGACACAATGGAAGCAGTGTTCATAACACTAAGTGGTTACCTAAAAACAATGGAGAAATTAAACAACTTAAAGCTTTAGAACAAAAAGAAGCAAACATACCCAAGAGAAGTGAACAGTAAGAAATAATCAAACTGAGGGCTTAAATCAATACAATAGAAACAAAGAGAGCAATTCAAAGAGTCAATGAAACAAAGAGTTAATTCTTTGAGACGGTCAACAAGATATACAAACCCTTAATAGCTAAATTAACAAAATCAGAAATGAAAAGGGGATATAACAACAGATACCAAGGAAATCCAAAGGATCGATAGGTCATACTTTTAAGTCTACAAAATTGGAAAACAAAAAGAAAGGGATGATTTTCTCTACTCACAAAAGTTAAGTCAAGATCAGATAAACACTTTAAATAGAGGCCCAAGAACATCAAAGCAGTCATTAAAAAATATTCCTCTGTTTCCAATAAAAAATGTCCAGAATTACACACCAATTTCCCTTATGAACATCAGTGCAAAAATATTCCATAAAATACTCAAAAATCAAATCCAAGAACACATGAAAAAGATTGTCTTACAGTTTTTTTGCTGTGAGGAGACATCATGACCGAAAAGGAAGTTTGGGAGGAAAGGGCTTATTTGGCTTACACTTCCAGATCATAGTCAATCATTGGAGAAAGTCAGGACAGGAATTTAAGCAGGTCTGGAACCTGGAGGCAGGAACTGATGCACAGGCCATGAAAGGGTGCTGCTTACCAGCTTGCTTCACATAGTTTGCTCAACCTACTTTCTTATAGAACCGATGACTACCAGCTCAGGGATAGCACCACTCATAATGAGCTGGACCCTTGCCCATTGGTCACTAATTGAAAATATGCCTTACAGCTGGATCTCATGGGGGCATTTCTTCAACTGAAGTTCCTTTCCCTCTAATGACTCTAACTTGTATAAGTTGACACATAAAATCATCCAGTATAAAGATCATCCACCATGACTAAGTAAGGCTCATTCCAGAGATGCAAGATGGTTCAACATATAAAAGTCAGTGTAATTACTCATATAAATAAACTGAAAGAAAAAAAACACATGATCATCTCATTAGATGCTGAAATAACTTTTGACAAAATCCAATACCTCCTTATGAAAAATGTCTTGGAGGGATTAGGGATACAAGCAATATATCCAAACATAGTAAAGACAAATTTACAGCAATCTTATAGCCAACATTAAATTAAGTGGAGAAAAAACTCAAATCAAATCCAATAAAGTCAGGAGCAAGACAAGGCTGTCAACTGTCTCAATATCTATTCAATGTATTACTTGAAATTTGGGCTAGAGAAATAAGGAGATCAAGGGGATACAAATCGAAAAGGAAGAAGTCAAATTATCATTATTTGCAAATATGCTAATATTTATAAACAACCCAAAAAATTAAACCAGGGAATTCCAACAGCTGACGAATCTCTTTAGCAAATTGACTGGACATGAAATTAACTAAAAACAAAAACAAAACAATGACAACAATAACAAAGTGGTAGCTCTCCTTTATACAAATGACAAACCAGTTCAGAAAGAAATTAGGGAAACAACACCCTTTACAACAGCCACAAATAGTATAAAATATCTTGATATAATTCTAACCAAACAAGTTGTTTTAGTTAGGGTTTTGTTGCTGTGAAGAGATTTGATGATCAAGGCAACTCTTATAAAGGAAAACATTTAATTGGGGCTGGCTTAGAATTTCAGAGATTCAGTCAATTATCATTACGGTGGGACACATGGCAACCTGCAGGCAAGGAAGGGAAGCAGGAAGACATGGCGCTGGAGAAGGAACTGAGAGTTCTACACCTTGACCCAAAGGCTGCCAGGAGGAGACTCCTCTGCAGTCAACCAGGGGGAGGGTCTCATATGCACTGAGCAGATCCTGAGCATAGGAGGAGACCTTAAAGCCTATTTACACAGTTCACACATTTTCTCCATCAAGGCCACATCTCCTAATAGTGCCATTTTCCACGGGCCAAGCATATTCAAATAAGCACAGAAGTGAAAGACCTATATGACAGAATTTCAAGTCTTTGAAGATAGAAATTAAAGAAGACAGCAGAAGATGGAAAGATCTCTCATGCTCATGGATTGATAGGATTAAAGTATTAAAAATGGCTGTCTTATCAAAAGCAATTTACAGATTGAACACAATTCCCATCAAAATTGCAACACAATTCTTTACAGACCTTGAAAGAACAATACTCAATTTCATGTAGAAAAGAAAAAATCTCAGGATAGCTAAAACAATATTGTACAATAAAGAACTTCTGAGGGTATCATCATCCCTGATTTCAAGTGGTACTGCAGAGTGATATTAATAAAAACTGTACGATATTGTCATAAAAACAGACAGGTTGATCAATAAAATTGAATTAAAGACCCAGATATAAATTTGCATACCTATGGACACTAGATTTTGAAAAAAAGCCAAAATTATACAACCGAAAAAGAGAAACTATCTTCAACAAATAGTGCTAATCTAACTGGATGTCTGCATGTAGAAGAACGCAAATAGATCCATATCTATCACTCTGATAAATGGATCAAATACCTCACCATAAAACCAGATATACTAAACCTGACAGATGAGAAAGTGAGAGATAGCTGTCAGGAGCCATAATGAGACAAGCTAATAACTAGCAGGTGATCTTTCTGAGATGGTCTGCTTCAGATTATTATATAATCTGTGACAGGTTCATTCTTATGAAGCAAGGCCGTAAGAGAATTCATTTTAGGAAAGGTTACTGCTATTAATATGCTTCCCCTATTATTAAACATGTATAACAATTACTAGGTAAAAGTCCACCCCTTTGTAGCAGATTTCTGCAGATCTATGAAGATGTACTGTCTAGTAGTGATGCTATATAGACGAATAGATAACTTCTTAAGTCTTAATGATGATTCTATAAGAATTCCTAAAATTATATCAGTGATTATTAAGGTCATTTATAGTGGGACTGTTATTAAGTCCTTTTCTGATAATCAAAACTGCAGTGAGAACTCTGCCAGTCTCCCAAGTGTCACCAGTTAATTGCTCTTAGATACTAAACCAGACTTTCTCTAACTTAGAGCACATTGTAAGAGGTTGTAAAACAATTAACCAAAGGTCATTAAAAATTAAACTAATGATTTATTATAGGTGCTAGGACAGAAGATAAAATATTGACTGGGCTTACCTATATAAAACTTGACTAATAACTTAGTTATGGTTTTAAACCTTCTATGAACCTGTGGAGCTGTGACAGGTGATGGATGTTTAACCAGATAATTACTCCTAATGGATATGCATGTAAACATTCTCTGTTGTAAACTTCTGTTTCAATTTATGATTTGATTTTTTTGTGTGTGAACTTGTGTTGAACTTTGTAACATGTGGTCATGTATTTTGAAAGATGTATAAGTACTGAGGAAAAAGAGATAGATAGAGAAGAATTTTTCCCTTATTAGAATTTTTTGCTTTTCCCCACTTAGAGAAATTTTTTTCTTCCCTCTGTTAGGTTACAGGTATTAATTGCCTAAGCCAGCAGCCTTTTACTCTTAGAAAGAGCAAGAAAGTTCATAGGACTTTTTAGAAGTTATCATCAGCATTTCAGTACAGTTAGAGAGCTAGAACATCTGGAGACCCACATACTTTATAGCCACACCAGAGTCCTACTCTGTGCCCCCACCACTACCCTCTCCAGGCTGGGAGGCTCCCGGCAGATAGCCTTGAGCACATTGGCACAGGAGATAACTTCATAAACAGAACACCAATATAGCTCAGCCATTAAGATCAACAATGGCACCTCATGAAACAGAGACGCTTTTGTAAGACAAAAAACCACCATCAATAGGATAAAATGGAATCCTATAGAACACGAAATGATTTTCAACAACTCTTTATCTCACAGAGGGCTAATATCTAAAATATATAAAGAACTCAAGAAACTAGACATCAACAAACCAAATAAAAACTGGTGTTCAGATCTAAACAGAGAATTTTCAATAAAGGAATCTAAAATGGCTGAGAAACACTTAGAGAAGTGTTCAATATCCTTGGTTATCAGGGAAAATTAAATCAAAACTACTTTGAGATTCCATCTTATACATGCCAGAATGGCTAAGATCAAAACAAACAAATGACAGTTCATGCTGGCGAGGATGTGGCCCAAGGGCAACATTCATCCATTGCTGGTGGAAGTACAAACTTGTATAGCCATTTTGTAAACCAGTGTGGTAGTTCCTTAGATAGTTGGGAATCTCTCTACCTTAAGACTCAGTTACTCTACTTGCGCATATATACTCAAAAGGTGGTCCATTCTATCACAAGAATACTTCCTCAACTGTATGCATAGCAGCTTTATTCATAATAATCAGAAACTGAAAACAATTTAGATGTCCCTCAACTGAAGACTAGATAAAGAAAATGTGATACCTTTACACAATGGAGTATTACTCAGCTTTTAAAAAAAATGAGATCATGAAATTTGCAGGCAAATGATGGGACTAGAAATAAGTTATCCTGAGTGAGGGAATATAGACCCAGAAAGACAAACATGGTATGTAGTCACTGCTTACAAGAAGATATTATCGGTTAAGTAAAGGATAATCACGGTAAAATCCAGGGACAAGAGAGTTAAGTAAAAAGGAGGGATGAAGGAGACATTCAAGAATCTGCCTGGGAAGGGAAAATAGACAGATGGACTGTTGACAGGTAGGGAAGAGAATAGGAGAAATCAAGCTGAGGGGGTTGGAGGGAAAGAGTATTAGGAGAGAAAACTGGAATTGGGGAGCATTTCAAGGGCAAGCTAGAAACCTAGTACCTTGGAAACTCCAAGGAGTTTACCTTAGGTAAAACTCCTAGTAATGGGGAATATGGAGCTATCTTCTGTATCCAGTCAAGGCTTTCAGTAGTGGAGCTGGGACACCAGTTCAGTCACAAAACCTTCTACCTACAATTTGTCCTTCCTACAAGATGCACTGGTGTAATGGTGGTACAGAACTTTTGGGAATGGCCAACCAATGACTGGTCTAACTTGAGGCCCATGCCAAGAGAGGGAGCCCATGCCTGATGCAGCCTGAGTGACCAGGAACTGGAGGTCAGATAGCCTAGGCACCTAGGATAAAACTAAACAAGAGTAGCAAAAAGAAAGGAAAATAAAACAATGAAATGATTCCCAATGATATTCTGCTATACTTATGGAATGGTGCCTAGCTCACTTGTCATTAGGGAGGCTTCATCCAGCAGATGCAAAGACCCACAGAAAAATATTTGGTGGAATTTAGGGAACCTCAAGGAATTGAAGAAGGGAGGATTGATTATAGGAGCCAGAGGATACCAGAACATGAGGAGAACATTGCCCACAGAATCAACTAAGCAGAGTTCGTAGGGGCTCACAGAGAGTGAACTGAGAACCAGAGAGCCTGCATGGGACTTCCCTAGGCCTTCTGCATATATGTTACAGTTATGTAGCTTGCTCTTGTGGGACTTTTAACAGTGATAGTTGGAGTTGTTTTTAACTCTTTTGTCTGCTTTTGGGACCCTTTCCTTCCTACTTCATCTAGACTTGATATGAAGGTTTGTGCCTAGTCTTATTGTATCTCATTATGTCATGTTCAGTTTATATCCCTGAGATGCCTGCCCTTTTTTTTTGAAGGAGAACAGAGGCATGGATCTGTGAAATAGGGGGCAGGGACTGGGAGAAATGAATGGAGCAGAAACTATAGTTGGAATATATTGCATGAGAGAAGAATTAAAAAAACACAGAAAAAAATCATAGAAAACAATAAAAGTCACTTATCACTTCTTTGTCAGAAATTAAAAAAAAATTTCTGCTCCTCAACTACATTTCCTAGCCTTTAATGACCCTATTTTATTCCCATTATATATGACCAAAAATTTCTATATAACAAATCAAACATATTTGTCTTTCTGTACTTGGATTATTTTATTTATCAGTGTTACCCATTTTCATCCATATTATCACAAATGATTGAGTTCACACTTTTCGACGGCTGAATCCTACTTATTAAGTATACATGTTACATTAAAAAAAATGTGTGTCTTTGTGTGGCTCTGTGCATGTTCCCATACAAGTTTATGCAGGTTTCTACAGAGAAGACAGCATCTTCTTAACTCACCTGGAACTAGAGTTACAGCTAGTTGTAAAATACCCAGAGTGGGTGCTGGGAACAAGATTCTGATCTTCTGGGAGATCAGCAGCCAGTCTCACTTGCTTTTTGTTGGTGCTGTTGCTTGTGGTTCTTATCTAAAAATCTTTGCCTACCTTAACATCTTCAGGTACTTTTTTTTCTGTTTTCTTCCATCAGTTTCATAGTTTTGTGACATGACTCTAGGTTCTGTGGTGTGGTTGTGTTTTGTTTGAGGTTACCTGAGCTTCTGTGGTGTTATATCCTTGATTGCATTTAAAAAAAGCTATACTGTTCCACAAAAATTGTGTTACCTTTATGCTTTCTCCTTCCCAGTATTGTGATACCCTAACTAGTTAGCTTTGTATATTTTACAGAGCTGATATAGCTGTTGATTTGTTTTGATTTCCTCGGTTTTGTACAGCTTATTTCAAATTCAGATCTTTCTTTTCTTCCGTTGCATCTAATTTTGCTCTTACTGTCATTCTACATGTTGAGCATACTGTATATTTTATCTCTAGAATTTGTACTTGAATATTTTATGTCTTTTCTATTACTATATTTTAGTTTCATTTTGACTTTAGTACATGTATGTTCATAATAACCTCCAAAATTTGTTTTCTAATAATTCCATTATCTCATTCATTTCTAAATATGTCCCTTTTGATTAATTTTTATCTTGGTTATCATTTGTTTCTTATGTTTTCTGTTTTCTGTCTTTTTTTTTAGACATTTGACCTTTTGTTTCTTATACTGTTAAGAACTGAGCATGGACTTTTAAAGATATAAATAATGCCACAGCATGGAGCTTAAATGGTCTCTCACACGTTTTCAACTTATTGAAAACATGGTCCTATGGGAAGATTGTAGAAACATGAAGAAGTGAGGTCTAGTGGTGGTGGAGTCTTCAGGTCATTTAGGGCATGGACTTGAAAGCATTATTGGGATCCCAGCCTCCTCTTTTGTTCTCTGGCCAGAAGCTGATCTATAATGAACTCCTGCTGTATTTTGTGTTACTATTGGCTGAAAAGCAATGGGGAACTAATTGGTTATGGATTGAAAGCTCTAGATTGTTTTCTGTATTTGTTACTTTAAAGGTACACTGACACAAACCCAATGTTCCCCCTCCTCCCACTTTGATTTTACTTCATGTGTTTGGATGTTTGCTTAAATGAGTGCCTGTGCACTCTGTGCATGCAGTGGTTTCAAAGGCCAGAAGAGGGCATCAGATATCCTGGAGTTGAAGCTGCAGATAGTTGTAAGGCCCAAATCGGTGCTAGAATTCAAACCTGGGTCTTTAGGAAGAAAAACCAGTGCTCTTAAATGTTGAGCCAACTCTTCAGTCCTCCTCTCCCTTCATTGTCTTTTTTAAAACTACACTTATTTATGAAATGTTCTGTTATGTGACATACTTTCCCTGGAGAGAAGCATACTCTACTCATCTACAGAAAAGAAAAACATGATTGACCAAAGTAACAATTGCACCAATGTCCAATTTGGTAAACTAGTGAAGTTTTTTGTTTGCTTGTTTTTGTTATTTATTTTTATTTATGTTACTAACAGGAATATAATGAGGGGTTACCTACAGGAACAGGAATGACTCAAAAAAGCACTGCATTATAAAAAAGCTCAGTCACATGAGTGACTACTCACTAAAGCTAAAGCCCTAAAAGTTTCTGTACAGCATTCAGGGAGCTGGACAATGTGAGAATCCCTCCTCTCTGCAATTTGGCTGGTAAGTTATTTCCCCCAGCAGTTATTTATTCCTTTATTATTATTATTATTATTATTATTATTATTATTATTATTGTTTAGGAGAGTCTGTGGAGAATCTGCCAAGTTTCTTTTCTTCCAGGCTTATGACCTTTGGTTTAACTCCTGAGTCTCATGAGCCTCTTTTTCCCTCCTAGAGGTAATGTTTTAATCCCAAGGAAACTGTAATACAAGGTGTTCTTATTCACATTTTATAGATGAGAATACTTAGGAATGGTGGTGGGATTGCTTCTAGAATCAAAACTGCATAAAGTAATCAGACACAATTTGATCTGATAAAACCTAAGAATTTCTATGGTCTTAAAAGAGTATTTTACACATTATCTTTTTAAAACATGTATTTAATCTAACTCTACTTTATCCCCAGACATTTGGCTTTGTTTCTTAAGTCCAGAAAAAGCAAGTATTACCAAAGTGGGATTTCTACCTGCAACTAAGATCAAGTTTCTACAGGTCAACTCTCTACAGCTCAACTTGGAGACTATGCCTACAAGATCTGTTTATGTTGTGGCAGGGCTAGATCCTAATTGTGCACAAGATCTAATCTGCTTTCTGAGTTTGGGATATTGCTTTGAATATATCTATTTTTCACAAGACTTCCAGGGGAGGGGCTGGGATACCAACCCAGTTATATAACCATTGACCTACAATTTGTCCTGCCTATAAGATGTGCTGGGGCAAAGGAGATGCCAAAATTGTGGGAGTGGCCAACCAATGACTGGTCTAGCTTGAGACCCGTGCCAGGAGTCAGAGTCCACCCATTGTGTGGAGGGTCATGACCTAGAGATGGATAGCCCAGAGAACTAGGATAGAGTCAATGAAATGATTTCTAATGATATTCTGCTATGCTCAGAGATAGTTGGCTAGCATAATTGTTATCAGAGAGGCTTCATCCAGCAACTGATGGAAACAGATGCAAAGACCCACAGCCAAACATTAGGCATAGCTCAGGGAATCCTGTGGAAGAGGGGGAGGTAAGATTATAGGACCCAGAGGGATCAAGGACACTAAAAAAAAAAAAAAAAAAAAAAGGCCCACAGAATCAACTAACTTGGGCTCATTGTGGTTCACAGATACTGAACAGATAACCAGGAAGCCTGCATGGGACTGACTTAAGTCTTCTGAATACATGTTACAGTTGTTTTGCTTAGTCTTCTTGTGGGACTCCTAACAGTGGGAGCAGGTTCTGTTTCTCTTTTCTCTGCTTCAAGGACTCTTTCCCTTACATTAACCTGCCTCTTCCAGCCTTAATATGAGATGACATGCCTAGTCTTACTACAACTTGATAATGCTAAGTTTGGTTGATATCCATGGGAGGACTGCCCTTTTCTGAAGAGAAACAAAGAAAAGTTGGATTGGGGGGCAGGCCGGGGGGGGGGGGGGGGGGGGAAGGGACTGGGAGGAGAGGAGGAAGGAAAGCTGTATTCTGGATGAAAACAATAATAAAAATAAAGAAAATATCCAATTTTGTGGGGATGTAGAAGTAAACCTGGTGGAGGAAAAAGTAGGATGGAGAGCTAATCCCCATAGGCTCCTGCAACTCCTCAAGGAGACCTGATCTACATACACAGTAAACTGAGATGGTCCCAGGCACATAGGTGTGTGACAATACAAACTTGACAGGGCCTTGGCTGCTCCCATAACCCCCAAAATCTCCCCTGTTGATCAGCCCTTCCCCCACAGGCTCATGGGCAGACTAGTTAGATAACTATATATAAGTTTATGTACTAAACAGTAAAATTAGATCTGCATCTTGATGTCTGTCTCCGGAGTCTGAATCCCAGAATCTGTGGGCTCCGTTGCCACTTTTCCCTCATCTCCTGGTCCCTGTTCCCACATAATTTATCTTTCTTCAGCATATCTTTCTGCTCAAAATTTTCAGCAAGAATATTTACATAATCAGAATATTAGTGTGATTACCTAAAAAGTTGAAAAATAACAGTTGTTCATAAGTTAGTTTTGGTTCATGTCAATCCAAACTAACCAAGCAGCTATAGTTGATATCCTCTAATATTGTAATTCTGACAATAGCTACTATTTAAAGTGATTTTCCTATACCACTGTAAAACACTTTGATACTAATCCTAAGACAGGTACTATTATAATATTTGTTGATCCAAGGAACCGGGAACTTAAAGAAGTTAGTAACTTGCCTGAAATTATTAGCTAGTAAGAGAGCATACTTTTAATCAGAAAAAGTTTTAGCATGAAAACAATTTCTATTTCATCTAATTAATTCATAGACATGTTTTCTGGACTAATGTTATATTCGTCATTTTTTTGTCCAAATACAAAATGAAATTTAGTAATGTTAAAGGGGATACTATTGTTATATATATCAACAGTGTAAAATAACATTTAGAAATCAGAATAGTCATTTAACATCAAGAATCTATTGCTTATATCCATTTCTATACTTGAGGGAGCAGTTATTAAACCTCAATTGAAAAATAAAATGAAGGAGCAATTGCTTCAGGTTATACCAAGTCAATCAATTTCTGGAAAATCCATGTTATATGGCATTGACACAGGGCATTTTCTTATGGTGAAAGTATTGTTAGTGGACCATCATTCTGATATTTAAATATTTGTAATGATGTTTAGGGTATCGATTCTCAAAGTTAGCTAAATAGTGACCTCCTCACTCTTGTCAGTTGCAGATTTCTATGTTTTCATGGCCATATGGCCATCTTTCATGTCCTTCCTCACACCTGATCCTGAAGCCCACACATTCCCCTCCCTATCTCCTCCCTCCATGAAATTTTTATTCCCTCTTCTAAGTGAGATTCAAGCATCCTCATTTGTGCTTTCCTTCTTGTTTAGCTTCTTTGTTTTTGTGGAATGTGGTATCTCCAGGATAAGACAAAGACCTGGGATAAGGGAGGCACCTGAGAATCAATGGGGGTGACCTTACCTGTGACCAACAACATTGGGGATATGGAACCTGAAGAAGACACCTCCTGTAGCCAGACAGGAACCCCAGTGAAGTGATAGAGATAACAACCCACCCACAAAACTTTCAACCCAAAATTTGTCTATAAGAAATGCAGGCACAGAGGTTGGAGCAGAGAATGACTGAATGGCCAACCAATAACCAGCCAAACTTGAGACCCATCCCCTGGGGAAGCACCAATCCCTAACACTATTAGTAATACTCTGTTATGTTTGCAGACAGGAGCATATTGTCCTCTGAGAGAATCCACCCAGCACCTGACTCAGACAGATATAGACACCCATAGCCAAACTGTGGATCGAACTTGGGAAATCTTATGGAAGAATAGGAGGAAGGATTGTAGGCCCCAAAGAGAATAGGAACTCCACAGGAAGACTAACAGAGTCAACTAGCCTGGACCTTTGGAGCTTTCAGAGTCTGAACCATGTGTTGGACTTAGGCCTCTTCACAGATATATAGCAGATGTGCAGCTTGGACCTCATGTGGTACTGAACAACTGGAGCGGGGACTATCCCAAAAGCTGTTGCCTGTATGTAGGATATGTTCTTCTGGTTGAGTTGCCTTGTCTGGCCTCAGTGAGAGAGGATGTGCCTAGCCTCATGGAGACTTGAAGTGCCAGGATGGAGGGAAAGGGGGATACCCAGCCCCCCACCCCCACCCACTCAGAGCAGAAGGGAAAGGGGGAAAAGGGGATAGGGGAAGGATTGTGGGAGGGGATTACCAGGAGGAGAGCAGTGAGCAGGATGTAAAGTGAATAAGTAAAATAAAATAAAAAGAATAAAAACAAACAAAAACATTAGCTTAAAGAATTTTCGGAAAGGTCAGACTTCAGATGAAGGAATCCCCATACCTTGATGTCAGCAAGTATATCATTATTGTAAGGGCCTGAAAAATGTAATTTCCTTGAAAAAAATAAATGTCTTAAGAGAGGAAATTTTGCTTTATTCATCACAGCCTCAACATTTAAGAAACAATGATTCTGTTGCTAAATAACGATTATACATCTATTTCAGTATTAGAATAGATAATGAATGTAAGGGTTCAAAACATATTTCTGAAAAAAAGACTGAAATAGTCAAGATAATATTTAGAGGAAAACAAAAATCTCACACAAACATAGTTTTGAAACACATATATAAGCCAGGAATGGTGGTACACACATGTATTCCTACCACTCAGGAGAATAAGGCAGGAGGAATATGAGTTTGAGGTTAGAATGGGGTACAAAAGGAGACTTTATCTCAAAAACGACCACCTTTTGTCCCCAATAAACCAAAGACCAAAAAAAAAAAACCAAGCTACAAGTATGTTCATATACAGTTAAATAGATCATAAGTATAAAAAGATTATACAAAAGAGTACAATATTTTTCATGATGTGATACTTATAAATAAAGAAGCAATCCTAAACAACCAGTTCTTTGGCTAATATACATATAGACACAGGCACGTTTTCTTTTTAAAAAGCACCACAATTTCATCTGAATGATACAATTCTGATAGTCTTACCAGATCATTATATTAAAAAATAATTTCTAATTAAAGTATTTGGTATCATCTTTCATTAGGCACTTAGCTAAGATCCAGTAGCTTTAGCAGCCTAGCACAGATAAAGACTGTTTTATCATCTCCTTTTATATGTCCTTCTAAGGGAAACACTAATATCAACAGACTTCCTTTTAAGTAGAAATATTCTCATATATGGCTTCATTTGTTGAAATTTTAAGTCAGTAACGCAGACTGTGAAGCTTGGAGTTTCTTAAATTCAGCATCGTTTGCTTGATTGTAGGTTTATCATCAAAAAGTGCTGCTTCACTCTCAGTGGTTGGAAATCTTTTCTGGTATATCAAGGGGTATTCCTTCTGAAACTTAAAAAGGAGGGGAAGAATTAGCAATTCTGGCCAGGTGTGGTGGCACACGCCTTTAATCCCAGAACTAGGGAGGCAGAGGCAGGCTGATCTTTGAGAGTTCAAGGCCAGACTGGTCTACAAAACAAAGTTTCAGGACAGTTAGGGTTGTTACACAGAGAAAAATGTCTCAAAAAAAAAAAAAAAGCTTCCAAATATTTTCTTATATAAAGCTCATCAAGTATTCTTTCATCTGACTCTTATTTCTCTCTACATTTGTGAAAAGATCTTGCAGACCTCTGTCAATGTTAAAATACTAGGATTCTCTTCTGTTAAGTTTTACCCTAAACCCAATGTTTCTCACTGGTGAAACCTATGAAGGTCACGGATTTGGTACAGTTTGTATTTTGCTTTTGAGGTTCTCAGGTTGTGTTCCTTCTAGAATGATGTGACTATTGGATTTTGGTTTAGAGTTGAAAGTTCTAAACAGTGGCAGGGATGAGTCACTCAGGGATAGGTATTATAATCCAGATTTTACGTATGCTTTTTCAGGATAATTCAAAATATAATTATACAAAATACCAGTAATATAAAAGAGGATCATTTAATATTGTTGTAATTATTTTTAATTTAAAACAGTCAACCAAATAGATATTCATTCATATACTTTAACTATATAATGAAGAACAGTAAGTAATCTATGTATCTAAAAGTTAAAATTTTATCAAAATGTCATTTGAAACAGCAATCACTGATCACACACTGGAAAATATTTGTAAGATAGAGAAGTTATACATTCTTGCACCTGTTTCAATTTTCTTCTTTTCTCCTTTACAGGCAAGCTTTTACTTCTAACAATATTCTCCAAAAGTTCTGCAATTGCAGCTTGGGAAGTTGAAATTTTCTGTTCATCAAATTCTTTAGCACTAATTTGCTTACAGTAAGAATATGTTGGCAAAGGAACAACTAGTCCATCTCCATGATTTTTAACCTGTCAGTGAACAAAACAAGACAGTGAAAATGTGTACATTCTGGTCATATTTTTCTCATATGGAACACTTTTGGTGTAATCTATAATCTATCATTTGGCCTCAATCACACAGTCAGTGTATTCAGAAAACAGAAGAGTATACACTAGAGGTAGGGAGCAGGATATAAACCTATTTTATAGCCCTGAGTTAACTTTTCCTGATCAGCTTCCTAATCATTAAAATGAAGATTTCATGTATATAAAAGCATTAAAGATAGGTATTCTAATTTTTAACCATAGATTTTATTATCTGAAGTATAAAATATAACAATCTAAATGATGTTTTTAATTCAGTTTAAAACACCAGTATTTTCACTTAGTAATTAAGTATTGATCAATTGTTTTTGAGAACCAAAATACTATCAGAGCCTACATATCTATTGATAATGAAGTTTAAGATACATATTTATAGTAAGCCAGTACACTATTATGATAGTATACATGAGAAAAAGCACCAGCAAAATGTGCTAGCTAGCCAACTCCTGAATATGGTAGATACCCTGTTTAGTGTTTGTTTCTCCCTTTTCTAACATTTTTTTCTATTCTTATTCTAACCTTCTTTTTTACTTTTAGAACGAATTCGGCTTTAACTATATAGAATGTATCAGAATAAGACTCTTTTTAACCTACTTACTCTTAGATTTTCAAAGGATGGACATTTAACTTAGCATGAGATAATCAAGAGTTCATACATAGGAACTGGGGAGTTGACTCAGTGGGTAAAGTGTTTCCTAAGCAGGTATGAGGACTTGAGTTTAGAGTCCCAGCGCCAACATAAAAACTGGTCACAGTGATATACTCCTCTTACACAGAGCTGAGAGTATGTGTATATATATGTGTATGTGTGTGTGTATATATATACACACACACACACACATAAAAATTGGACGTAGATGTATTTATTTTCTTTTTACTTTAGATTTGAAACCCAATGTTGTATGCAGAAACTTTAATAATCACATTTCTCATAATGTAAAGGAAACATTTGTCAACATGGAACTGCAAGAGAAGAAAGGCCAAGAAAAGTCCCAGTGCTGTATGAGTCTCCAGGCTCTATATATTCTGACTTAGAGAATCTTATATGAGCTAATAAGTGTCCACTTTTAATGGAGTTATTTTCAGATGAATTTGCTAGTTGCTAATAAGTAATACAGAGATTTTAAAGGCTCAAAATACCTACATGGCCCTTTTTAATGTAGTCAAGATGTTTCTCCACTGCAGCCTGTAAATAAGTGGGTACTTGAAGAATTTCCTGATGATGATCCATTAGGAAAGAAACTAATCTTGAAGCCAGAAGTTCATCAAGATCCACTTCTTCAGCACAACACAGGACACATCGAGAAAAAGTATTTATCATCTACAAAAAGATGCTCAATTTAAGAACCCAAGTTTTCATATAAATGACAGTGCCAATAATTTCCAATTTTCATTACATGATATATAGGGATAAAATGATAAGCAGCTTTCAGTTTAGGACACATGGAAATAATTTATTATAGTTAGGAAAATAATGATTTTATTATATACAAACAATAAAAACATTTGTTATGTATTGTGTTAGCAAAGTTCTAATGGATCACGTATAACAGGGTATTATTTCAGTTTATCATAATTTTGTAAATATATACCACAGCTTCCATCAATATAGAGATGCAAGTCTTAAGCCAAAAATAGTTAGAGAATAAGACCTTATTACATTAAACCAATTCCACAAAACCACAAACCAGGACTATATAATATATGGAACACATGCTCAGCAGAAGTTGCAAAGTTGACACTATTTATCTTTTGAAACTCTGGAAAATGGTTGTTAATGATAATTGGTGTTTAGACAGTGAGGTAATGAATACATCTCTATTTCCATCATAAGGATTTTGAAACTCTGGAAAAATTTTTGCCTCAAAACTCATTACTCTCATAGCCATATAATCTATATCTACAATGCATAGTAATTAGAATATTTAGGTTCTATTTTAAATACGTGCACATAATAATACACATAGCATAAATACTGACATGAAACGTTCCCTTTTCATTCCAAGGCTCAGTCGTCAACCTTTTGTTTTTTGTCTATATTCTTTTTCTCTTCATAGAAACCTTTTTATACTTGTAACTATCATCTCAATAAGGATGACTAAAAAAATCCATCTTCTGCTTCGATTTTCATTCACATTTCCAACATCCTGTTGGATAAATTTTACTTAGATGCCTTAACAACTTTAAAACCAAAAAGTAGAAAACTAAAATTATCACCTTCTCAAACACCAACTCGTACTAAATTCTTATGCTTTTCAATACTATGAATATTCATGAATATTTTTCTTTTTTATCTATTCTGTCATTGTTAATGAATTAGCCACAGTGATGAGCAGAATAGCTAAGCAGAGTACCCAGGCTTATTATGAGAACATTTTATAGATTTAAGCTGGATTCTAAAAAGTGACAATTCTTAAGAAAAACAATGAGTGAGACAGCGAGAGAGAGAGAGAGAAAGAGAGGGAGGGAGGGAAGGAGAGAGGGAGGGAAGGAGAGAGGGAAGGAGAGAGAGAGAGAGAGAGAGAGAGAGAGAGAGAGAGAGAGAGGGAGAAAATTTCAAAGATTCATTTCCCATCAATATCTGCATATAAATCCCTCTATCCTCATTCTCCAAGCAGTCTGAAAGTCTGAATGTCTGAATCTGGAACTGCTTGGTAACAGTTCTTTTTTGTTTGTTTGTTTGTTTGTTTTGTTTTCCACTACTTCTTGTCCACAATGACTTATTGCCATAACTCATCAGATACAACTTCTCCACTGCCATATTCTCTGAAACATTATGACAGATTATTCACTTATTATTTCCTTACTCTCTACCTCATGGTTGTAGTGCTCTTAGGTTTTAACAGTACCTACAAATCCTCTTCCCTCCCAATCAGACAGAACTAATACAAGGTGATATATTGTAGTCTGACTGACTAGATAAATCACTGTGAGGTGTACAAAATGAGCAAGAATGCAAGGTCTTCTGCTAAGATTAATAAAAGGTGAAAGTATAAGTGCCTAAGTACAAACAATGTATTTACCACTATTTTCTGCTAGAAAAGGTCAAGTTTCTAGGTTCTGCTTTTCTTATGTTTTAAAATTCAACTAAATTTTTGATACAAATATTTGGCATAAAATGAAACAACAATGAACTGATAAATCATATAAAACAAATAAAAATGTGACCTTGGTAGAGTAGCTTACCACTATGAAATTATTAAACTCTACTTTGTGCTTTGAGTACATGGCTTTGCTTTATTTTTTTAAATGATTTTTATAATATTTTATATTTTATTATTATAGAACTTTCTAACTTAAGCATTATAAGATAGAAATATCACTTAAGAAGCACTTTCAAGCAGCTTGGTTTTCTTTTAGTTTTATGGCTTATTTTTTCCATGATAAGAAATACCACTAGACAGATGTGTGCATACACACACACACACACACACACACACACACACACAGAGAGAGAGAGAGAGAGAGAGAGAGAGAGAGAGAGAGAGGCACACACACACACAGATTCAGGGAACAATACAGAAGTTGCAGAGATCAGGGAGAAATTGAATAAAACAGGGTATTCTGGATATGACAGGACTAATGAACTCATGAACTCACAAAAACGGTTGCCTGCACAAGAGCAAACCAATCAACATTCCAGTATGGAAGTGGAGGGATTTATAAACTGCATCCACAGCTAAGGAGGTACTGACAGCTGTTGCTTATTAGGGGAGGGAAAGTCAGTTTACTTTAGGGGTGTGGTCCCAGCTAGATCAATGATTCTCCAGTGATGGCCCTATCACCATGTACATATGGGCAACATTAACTGAGCTTAATGATTTATTTTATAATGAGGATATGAAGTTGGGAGAGGTAGGAAGGGGTGAATATGGTCAAAATACATTGTGTACATTAATGAAATTCTTGAGAAATTAATAAAAATTATACTTAAAAATTCAACTTACCAATGATCTTGTACCTATTTCTTCATGAAGTTTAGGCATATCAACATTTTGACTCATTCGAGAAATCATGCGCATTAAGAGTTGAAGCTTTCTACGATTTGGTGGGGGAAGTAACAAACAACATAACTGTAGAGCATGGATGGCAACCCTCTCTAAATGAGGTTGCAGCAAACCTAGAAGGCAAAGTCACCCCCACCAGGAAAATATCATCAATGACAATAGGTTTCAAATGAATAGAATACAGTTACATAACAAGGGCAATATAATAGTATTCTTTTTTTCAATTATGGTTACAAATTTCTACATTCTGTTAAAATATAGCAAGATAATAACTGTTGTTTTGCAACTTATTTCTAAGTATTAAAATCCTTCACTTATAAAATAAAATGACACAGATTAAGTGAAATTAAAGGAAAAGAAATTAAGTGCTTTAAGTAGTATAGAATAAATGTTGGTTATGCCATGATCAAAGTATTTTACAATAATTTCTTCTCAAGGAAAGGACAAAGCAATTTCAGAGAAGAGAAGCCAGGAATACAAAGCTGTATTAGTAAACATTAAAAGTTAACATTGCATGCACCAAAAACAGCCTTACTTTGTGTGCCAGTCAACACAGAAGCAGGTGGAGGCAAAGAATTCTCTGAAAGTTCTACGGTACTTTTGCACAGTCTTTTATTGATTGTGGTACTAGACCCTCCGAGCTCACTTTGTACACTTGTACTGCCTTGTCCAACATTTGGTTTCATTATAATTTCAGCCACTGGTTTATTGATATAACAATTCTGTCTTGTACTACTTCTTAAAAGTAAACTCTGAGATCTACAAAGCTGTTTTGGCTTGTACTTTCCATTACATAACTCTTCTTGGTCTTGAACAGTTAAAGCAGAGGTTCTTTTAAAACCAACACAGTGGAGCTGCTGAACATTTTCCTCTGAGTGAAGATTAAATAGGGATTTCTGTTTGGGTGCAGACACTAATGATTGTTTACTATTTTGTTCTTCTGTGTTCAGAACAGATTGGTATAAGATACTGGACTTCTTTTCACTTGAATTCACTGGCATATCTATAATTCCTTCCAAAGAAGAGCACCTTGGTTTGATGTTAGAGGACAAGGCATTTGTATTACTTAAGCCTATTAAATTATGACAGCTTCCTCCCATTATGTCATTAGTGCTAGCTCCTCTGTTTCTTAAATTAACTAGCTGCAATTTCTTGGCACATCCTTCTTGAGATCCTTGATCACTTCTTTGTAGTCTCTTAGTAGAATCCAATTCTTCATTGCTTTTGTCTTTGTAAAGCAGACTGAGAAGAAGACACTCAGTTGATTTGAAGGAATTCAAATTGCTCAAATCATGGATTTTTGAAGACCGTGGATCATCTTGGATTTTATGTATTCCACTTGTTCTATCTGAAACTGTGATGTAGCCACAAACAACTACCAGAAAATGAAACAAAAATTAAGATGCAACTGCAAGACAGTGGGCAAAAATAAAACAGAACCAAAGTAAAGTTAAAAAAATAAGATATCACTATAATATACACTGTTAGTAGAGAACACACATAGATAGCAGTTGCTTAATTTGGAAGCCACTTCAATAGGACACATGCAACATTCAGTTATAAACATGCAAGACTGACTAGTGGTATTTCCATTTGTAATATAAATCATTTAAAAAATTAATTTAGCAACAAAATTAGGAGGGTCAAATCAGAACACACTTAAAAATATTGGTTTTAATTTTACAAATTCTTGAAAGCCTTTAATTATATGACAACTATATATATATACAGCAGCACACATCTTAGTGTTTATAGGAAGACTGGTTCCAGGGATGCCCATGGTCAAAATCTGCAAATTTATGTCTCTTGTCTAAAATGGTGTACCATGTACATACATATAACCTAATCATTTATTTTAAATACTCTCTAGATTATTCATAACAACACAAGGTAATATATTTATTGCTTAGAGAATAATGACACAAAACACAACAACAAAAAAACACCCTGTAGTTCTATGTAGTAGCTACATTAAAAAAATAAACATTTTTTGATTATGGATTGGTTGAATCCAGAGGCAAAAATAGCGCATGAAAACCAGTGACAACTGTACCTATACTTGGTCTCTGTTCTTGGTTACTAGCATAGAACTACTAAAATTCTTGAATTTCCAAGTGATCAGTCTTGTTATTCAAGAAGAGTTATTGCAACATACATGAGTTTATGCTAATGTAACACATAGCTAGTCACATATCTGTGTTGTCTACAACCTCTTGGGAAGAGAAACAACAACAACAACAATTTAATCACCTACAAAATCATACTTAGCTAATAACATCCACTTAAAATTCTGAAACAATAGCCAGGCAGTGGTGGTGCACACCTTTAATCCCAGCACTTGGGAGGCAGAGGCAGGTGGATTTCTGAGTTCCAGGACAGCCAGGGCTATACAGAGAAACCCTGTCTCAAAACAAAACAAAACACCAAAAAACGAAACAAAACTGAGCATAAGTGTAGGGAGCAAAGGGAGCTTATTTGTTGCCAGCATCAGAAGTAAGGGTAGGTTGTGGATCTGAGCCTTTCTCTTGTAGGATTAGGGCTAACTAAAGGGAGCTGTGTGTCAGAAATACATAGAATTATATGATAGTTGATTTCAGGGCAAGTGATGTTAAAGTGAATTTGAATCATTTGATCTAGTATAACCATTGTATTATTAAAATCTGAAATAATTTATATCCTACCACATTCATATTTACCATGTTTTTAGACTTTTAACTTTATAAAGAAACTTAAAGACTTTAATAGAATAAATTTAAATGTTAAGTAAAATTCACACATACCCAAAATGTTCACAAATAATTCATAGTATTCAAATGTAAGTAGAGGTTCAGGGAGATCTAGAAAATAATCTGCAATTGTTTTGAATACATCACGTTCAAATCCAACATAAGTTAGATTATTGGTGTCATTACTTCTTGGCCCTAAGAAGCAGAAGGCAAAAGAAATGGGTAAAATAAATTTCAATTTAAATACAATTAAAAGTATGCATAAGTTTAAATTTATATTTCATGAAGAAGCCATGATTAACAACAATTCATGTTACAACATATGTAATTCATCAATTCATTTCTCTCTTGATCTCTTTTTAAAGATTTATTTTATGTGTATGAGTATTGTGCCTGCATGCATATATATGTGCATCACATGCATACCTGGTGCCATAGATCGCTTAAATTGGAATTACAGACAGCTGTCAGCTACCATGTGGTGTTAAGAAGTGAACCTGGCTCTTAACCTCCAAGCCATCTCTCCGGCTCCATTTCTCATTTTTTCACTGGAAGTCACTGTGAGCAGCTTCTGGCTAGTATTTTGTTTTAATATTATTTTAATATATGAAAAACTGTACATAAAGCAATATGTATGGTAAAGTATGGCATATTTAAAAAGCATCAATTATTTTAATGAGGCTTTGTTGTAATTTATTTTGTGAAGACAAGAATACTTGAATAATAACAAATACTTCTAAATCATCCTTTGTATGTCAATACTTTTATGAATAAATTTTAATGCATTAGTTAGTAGAAAAAGCAGTTACATCATGAGCATATCAAGAAGGCTAAATGGAATTGCTTGCATACAAATTAACTACCATTAGATATTGGTCCAAGCTTTTATTATGTTCAATTTTTTTTAATTAAATTTTATTTTTTTACTTAAGTACTTCTTTAACATTTTAAAATGATTTTATTACTTTGCCATTGTTAAGTTTTAGACTTAATACTACTATTGAAATAACCATGATTATTAGTTAATCACTGTTGACCTATTAAAAACAAAAACTTCTATACACAGGTTAGAACCCATCACGGGAAAGTTAGGAACTTGCACCCTTAGAATTACTTGCCCTGCACTCAATAATTTAGTGGTCTCTAAACTTTCACTTGGGACTCTTCCTTATAGAAATCTTCAAGGACATGGTTTATTAAAAGAAAAAGATTCAACCAAATGGGAGTCTTGGGGACATTTCTTAAGTGAATAAAACACGCATTCAGATTTTACAGCCATTATTATCAAATATCCTTTTTCCTGAAACAAAGTTTTTTTTATTTTATGTCTCCAAAATCTTTGTATGGCTTTACATGTGTAGGCATACACACTGCAAAATGATTAAAGAAAAAGCAAATCACATACATACATACATACATACATACATACATACATACATACTAGTTTAAAAGCTAATATTTATTTTTATAGAGACCAAGCTTGGTATTTCTCTAAAGCAGACATAAGAAATATTCTTTGTGGAGAGAATATCTGCCTGTATGGAACCCTGTCAATAAAGACCTGATGGCCTATAACTTAATCAGGAAATAGGAGGTGAGACATCTGGGAGGTAGAAAGGATTCTGGGATGGTGCCAGGTGGGAGATTTACCTGGAAAGATGTGACGAGACAGACACAGGGTACCTGAGCACAAGCAACCATTCATAGGGCAGAATGTAGATCAGAATAAATGAATTCTATGAAGTTATGATCTAGTTAGAGAAGAGCCTAGCTATATGGTCAAGGTATTTGTAAATATATTTTGAGTCAGTCTTATATCTGGGGGCATAGGGCTGGGAGAAACTAGACCTAAGTTCTACATTTTTTGCTTGTTTGTTTGTTTGTTTTGTTCTCTTTGAGACAGGGTTTTATTTTGTAGCTATGGCTATCCTGCAACTCACTGTGTAGATCAGGCCGGCCTCAATCCACCTTTAATATATAGAATAGAAGTAATCATTAGTAAGTTTTCTAAAATAGAAAACACAGGTTCACTAGAAACAAAACCAAAGAATTTATAGTTAGATAATTTAGGTTTGAGTTCTAGGTCCACTACATTAACAGAAGGTTCTGAGAATTTTGATTTTTCAACTCTGGGGAAAAAGTTGTGGATAGTATTCTTAAGACTATTTCCCAATATTATCCTTCCCATAGACCAGTGGTTCTTAACCTTACTAATGTTATAACCCTTTAATATCTCATGTTGTTGTGACCTCCTACTATATTTTAGTTCCTACTTCATGACTGTAATTTGCTGTTATAAATTGTTATGTAAATAGTTTTGGAGATAGAGATTACATCCCACAGTTGAGAACCATTACTATAGACTCTAGTAAAACACATTGTTATTAACTGAAATCCAGTAAGTTATATAATTATTATTTAACTATAAAATGAATTGGAAAGAAAGAGAAAATACAAATCCCTAAAGATGGACAGATAAATTTCTGTGAGTATGCTTATCTGTGTTGTCAACCATGAGTCATAGGAGAACAAGACAGTTGGGCAGGGACTACAGAAAAAAAGATATTCAGAAGTCTATGCTTAAACCATGGCTCTTCATCTTAATTTCATGAATAAAATGTTTCTGCAACTTATTACATAATGGCTATTTAGTTTGCTATTCTGCCATTTTGATATACAGTAAGGAATATGATCTTCAATATTAATATGATCTTCAATATTTAATCCCATTAAAATTTCAACAATACTAATTTTATAATAATTGGAAAATGACACCTAACACTAAATTTTTTAAAATACATTTTAACTTTTGATAACTTAAAAGCATGTATCTTTGTGAATTTTAAAAATTTATTTTGAAAGCATAAGAGATTTATACTTGAACCAGAGGCTTACATTATAAAAATCAAGTATCACTGATTACTATGAAAATGGTTTGTTGAGGTTTGGTCTTTTGCTATGTATTGTAAGGCTAAATACTAGCCCCCCAAGGCCTGGTTGTCCCCAGGGATGAGAGAATCTGTATGTACACAATGTAATGCTATGTGAATAAAGATGCTTACAGCCTATAGTCAAGGTTTGGATTCCCAGACTGAGGGTAGGAGGAGACCACCAGGAGGAGGAAGAGAGAGTAGAAGGTGGAGAGTGGAGTGATGTCATGTTATATGTGAGCTATGAAAACATGGCCATGAGGCTGACCAATTAAAGTTAAGAGAAGCCCAGATGGAACATAGCAAGTAATAAGTCGGGGTTATTGATCTAGAAGTGGACATAATAATAGTACAGTGGGTAGATATCAGCCCAGCTTTAGTTCTGATAAAGGCTTACAATAAATATAATAATTGTGTCTTTTATCTGGAAATTGAATGATTTAAGGTGTGGTAGAAATCCTGATTTGAGAGTAAATACTACAACAAAGGCTGAGCAATAAAATGCTAAAACCTGGTTTATAGATTATTCACATAACTTTTTCTATTAATACATTCTATGAAGTAATCTATCATGAAAAGGATGAACATGGGATGTATGCAACTTTATTTCTGATTTAATCTCTTTTACAAATATGCTATTTTACTTCTAAAGTGATACCTTTAAGTCTTTGGTCCTCATTGTGGCAATTACTGCAGTTTAGATTTTTACCTAAGAGTCTTTAAAATCCTATGAGCCTATGAGTTTATGATTTATTTAAACCAAACCATAAATAACAAATTCTAATCACAAAATAACTTTTTGCATAGAAAATAAAGAGCTTATAATAAATTTCACTTGACTATCACTTGACTCACAATTTTAAATATTTTCTTTAATTTTATTAAATACTATAAATAGAACACACAGACAGACAAATGGACAGACAGATACACACACACACACACACACACACACACACACACACACACACACACTTGTGGTTTGGTTTAACTTACAATTTGCTAGGCACTTCATAGCAGATAATACCCAGTGTGGAAGATCCTCTAGATAAAAAAAAATGTGAAAAATGTATATTAAGCCATACCATTTTTATGATAGTGTATTTTATTTTTTGTTTTATGATAGTGTATTTTATTTTTAGACTTTATACTTCACTTAGCATCAAGGGCTCTTACCAGCTTAGCTATCTATTGGCCCAGGAAAGATCAATATTTTAAAATATAAAAAGTAAAAATGTATAAAGATCTTGAGTTTGAGTCTATCTATAATACTTAAAAAAAAGTAGCTATCTAAAATCAAGAATTAATTATCTAGGAAGGGGTTGTTGAGATATAAACTAAATCTCCTCTTCATCTACTCTACTACTTCTCTTTAGCTCCACGTTAGTTCTATTGCTATCTTACATGAGCATTACTGATTTAGGTGAAGCTTATAACTGAAATTAACTACGTCTGAATATCAGGGTACTCTTACATTGAGGCCTGCGTCAAACATTTAAGTTGGCACCATATCCAGCTTGTTCATCACTAAATCTTTAGCAAAATACCTAGCACACTGTAGGCCCTTAACACAAGTGTTGTTAATAATAGTTTTTATTGTCTACATTTTGGATGCTTATCACTGTCATATTTTTAATGCCATATATTCATTTTAGCAACTAAATAATTTGTGATAGCATAAATAATATTTACTTCCAAAAATTCCATCATGATTGCTAAATGAACGTGCCCTCGGAAAGTGTTCTACTTTCTATATCTAGATCTGTACACTAACCTATAAAAGCACCTTTGGTTACTAGGTTTCAAAAGATTCCAATTATTTTCTAAACACCTACCTGATTTGTCTTGTAGTATGACCACTCCATGCTTACTTGTGTTGGCCATGTTGTACATTATATATTGAGGAATTATTTGGTTTGGGTTTATGAGTTCTTCTATGGACGGCACACCTAAAATGGTTTGCAGGCTGAAAAGAGTATAAACAATTTTTTTCTTTATAAAATAAGAGGAATAGAACATGACTTGCAACAAACACAAATCCATGAGTACTTTATTTTTCTCAAAACAATTCAAGGATTATATTTACTATCTACTTTTATATATATACTTACTCAACAAAATTCAGAGGAATCCAATAAAAATCTCAAACTACAGTGATGACTTAAAAGGTACAATTTCTTTCTTCATATTGTACTAGATTTGTACCAAAAGCAATTACTAAAAACCATACATGCATATTTAAATTCTAAGCTTTGAAAAGTATGTTTTTATTCATTTGTATATTTGGACAAAAATAAAATTAATAATCCATATTCTTCAGAATCCTAAATATTGCTTATTTTTGTCTTACTAGATCAAAATAATGTATCTCCAAACTTCTTCAACATCTTCCTGGCTTATTTCTTGGTTGTCAGGTGCATTTTCTTGATCTTCATTGGTTATTCTTTCATGATGTATCTTTTCTGTATTTTCCTGAAGGGGGAAAAAATGCTTTGGTTTGTTACAGTCTATACTCAAACTAAAGGAATGTTGAACACTTTTAACACAGATTTGTTTGTTTGGTGTGTGTGTGTGTGTGTGTGTGTAGCACTGAAGTTGACATTGGGTGTCTTTCTTAATGGATATCCAGTTTCTTTATTGAGGCAGTGTTTTTCATACTTAATAACTGTATAAGTCAAAGTCTACTGTGGCGTTACAAAGTGTCTGAAAAGTAAAGGAACACATAGTTTTCAGTTTTGCAGCTTTCCTAACACATACAAATCAACTTCATGTCTAGGTACTTTACAGTTTGGTTTTTAGAAAAGACTAATGACAGAGATGAGTTGAAGAGTCATAAAATTCTAGGGCTATTGTTCAGCTCATAATTGAAACCTTAATGTCCAACCTGATCCTACTAGGTTGTGGAACCTTTAAGAGGCAAGGCCTCATGGAAAGAAATTGTATCACAGGCAGCAGGTTGTTGGGGGGAGCTGTTGGTACCCATCCAGGACCCTTTTCCTTCTTTCACCTTCCCGTTTTCATTAAGAAGTTTACTTCTTTGCATGCTCCTATTATGACTGCAGTGCCTTGCTAAAAGACACCAATAGTAATAGAGACTAGAGACTAAATTTTTGGAATCTGAGGTTGGACTTGCCTACTTTGAAAGTGACTTTCAAGTATTTTATCACAGTGGTAGAAATCTGATTAACACAAATAGGAAGAATAACAAATGACACGATATTATATTACAAAAATCCTTTTCAAGAATGCCTTATTACTGTATTCAACACTGTTTCTGCAGGTTCCAAGCTCATTAGCACATCTTTTTTTTTCTGAGATTGTAATTTAGGAGATTTACTATTAACCACATGGTAATACTATTTGAACTGTTGGTTAATAAAAAAAATTTTTACCTGAGAGAAATGTAATCCACGCTTCTTAGGAGTTTTACGAGATAAGTTTCGTAATTTAAAAATACTATCTTTGTTTTTGGAAAAGTACTCTGTGTTGGTTTTCTTGATTTCTGTATGTCTTTGTGGAAAAGTTTTAAGTGGAGAAGTTGCAGGAAATCTAGTATAAAAATAATATAGAGTTAAATAGGATGTGATAAAATAATTAACTTCTAGAGTATATTTTAAAAGTCATATAAAAAGTCTAATTTACCTTCATTATCAAGTAATAAAAATTCTAAATTAAATCAATATTACCATTAAACTTTTAAAGTATTTTAGTTTCTTTTTTCTTTTGTGTACTGTACACATTTCACTTTTACTTATATTCAGTTCAGGGTTAAAATCAGGACCAGTTCAGTTGAAGAAATAATGCTTACATAGAAATAGCTCTAGAAAACGGTTGTGTAACTCTCTTTGAAAAAAAAAAAAACAACAAAAACAAAGCTGGGTAGTGTTGGTGTCCAACTTTAATTACCGCACTCAGGAAACAGAGTTAGGTTGAGTTCTGTGAGTTCGAGGCCAGCCTGGTCTACAGGTGATTTTCAGGACAGGCAGAGTTATACAGAGAAGTTCTGTCTCAAAAAACCAAAACCAAAATAAAAAAACAACCAAACAAACAAACAAACAAATAAAAAAAAAAAACTCAACCTCCCTACCCCCATAGTTTGCATATACTTCCAGTCTTTTGACAGTTTGTTCTAATTTTAGGATTTAGTCTCTTGCTTCTTTTGACTATGGTGCATTTTATTTTTCATCTTAATATGGGACATTTCAAAAATACAATCAAGAACAGAAAATAAACCATCAACCAGTATAATTGTTGATATTTTACTAAATAGTTGTCATTTTTCTAGGTACAAGAAAATCTTCTCCTATTTAAAAATCTTACCTCTGTCCTAAGGAGAATCACAAACTTATCATGGTTTTTATGTGTTTAGGCTTTCAGTAAATATATTTAAATAGTTTAGTCTTGTGTATTGTTCTTTTTGGTACCTTTCATCATATATTAAATTTATACTTAATGTTTTATGGCATTAAAAACTGTCTTTGCTACAACATAATTTTAAAATTATCTCATAAAAGTTTTGTTTTTCATACTGAGGTATTTAAAACAGGTATGTTTTGTTTTAAAAAATATGTAATCTTTAATTATGTGTTTACATGTAGGTATATACATGTAACTATAGGTGCCTTCAGAGTCCAGAGGCATCAGATTCACCTACATCATCTTATTCCAAGTTGTTATAATAATTATATTATTTAAAGGTAAGGACTTGTGACTTTGTTTTGCAATTAGAAAATTTATAAAATATAATAATATCATTGAAATGTGATAAAACTTTATAACATACAAAAACACAAGTATCTGTTATCCTTCCAACTTCCTATTTTATTATATACTATTTAACACTCAAAAACGTTGAACTTTGTAGCTCACAACTTTCAACCATATAGTTTTCTACATAGTTTTAATTGACTTAAGTTCAGCAATACTAGGCAGTCTCTAGACCTTCCACTCACCCTCCTCTTTTCCAAATCGAATCCCCCAGTCTCATCTCAGACTCTGTACCAGACCACCTATTGCTATCTTCCTCTCTGCCCTTCTCTAGTAGACCATGAAAATCTTCAACATCTGTCCTCACCACCTCATCCACTTGTCTCACCTCCAACTTCCATAGGTACTCCCTGGGAAGCACATAAGCTAGGAAAGCATTGCAGGCAATCATCAGATCTTCACTCCCCTTCCTTCCTTACAAACCAACCCCCCCTCCTCCACTCTCCAACTCTGTAGCAGACCACCTGTTGTGGCCTCTCTTCTCCCATTCCCAGAGGACAAAGAAGATATTGGGTTATATCCTGCTTTCATCCCTCCTGTGGTTCCTCTCAGCATCCTCTATTTCTTGCACATCTCCATCTGTAACTGTCAGCTACCAATACCAAGAACACATTCTAACCAGAACCCTCGCTGGCCACATCTGGCAAGATCTTAGAAGTGTTCCCTATCAGGCAATTTACAGACACCACACACTCCCAAGAAACAGGGCAACAGAAAACAAGGAAATAGAACACCCATACAACAAAGACAAGACCAGATATCAGCACCTAAAATTATAATCTTCCCAAACCCAGATGCCTAAACTCGCCATAAAAACACAATCAGTAACAGATAGGACAATATGTCTCTACTAAAGCCCAGCAACCATAGAATGGTAGGTCCTGAGAAATGCAATATAGCTAAAGTACTATAAAGGGACTTCAAAATAGCCTTTATGGATATATAAACGTCCTTAAAGAGGAAATGAATATCCCTTAAAAATAAAACAACAACAACAAGCAAACAAACAAAAAACACAAACAGTAGAATGAAATGAAGAAAAGAGTTCAAGATTTGCAAGTGGAGAAGGAATCAATAAAGAAAATCTAAACTGAGAGAAAACTAGAAATAAAAAATTTAGGCACTTGAATGGGGAACTCATAGGTAGGTCTCACCATCAGAATACAATGGATGAAAGAGAGAATCTCAGGTGTCGAAGGCAAGATAGAGGAAATGAATACCTTGGTCAAATGTTAAATCTAAAAAAAATCTAGGCACAAAATATCTAGAAAATGTGGGACACTGAAAATATCAAGTGAAAGAATAACAAGAACACAGGAAGGGAAAGAAACCCAAGTCAAAAGCACAGAAAATATTTTAAAAAAATCATAGAAGAAAATTTTCCCACCTAAGGAATGAGGTGCCTATCAAGGTACAAGGATATAGAACAGCAAATAAGACTGGATAGGCGAAATTCTCAGTGTCACATAGTAATCAAAACACTAAATATATAGAAGAAAGAAAGAATATTGAGAGCTGCAAGGGAAAAATACCAAATATACATAAAGGCAGACTTTTAGAATAACATCTGACTTTTCAATGGAGACTCTAAAAGCCAGCAGGATCTGAAGAGATGTTCTACAAACTCTAGGAGACCTTAATCTAGCTCAGACTATTAGACCATGAAAATCTTTGTATCACAATAGATGGAGAAGAAAATGACATTCCATGAAAAAAAAAAAAACAACCAAATTTAAACAGTCTCTATTTACAAATCCAGTGTTAAAGAAAGTGCTAGGACAACTTCAACCTGAAGAATCTTATCACATTCAAGAAAACAAAAAGAATAAATTAGACCATCAAATGAATAAAAGGAGAGGACCCAAATTACAACAACAAAATAGGGAGGAATCAACAAATACTGTTCATTTCTAACACAACACCAACAGACTCAATTCTTCAAAAACCAAACAGAATGGACTGAAAAACAGGATCCATCCTTCTGCTGCATGCATCAAACACACCTTAACATCAAAGACAGAAAAAGATGTTCCTAGAAAGCTGGTGTAGCTATTTTAATATCTAACAAAATAGACTTCAAACCAAAACCAAAAGATCAGATTCCTATCTCAGAAGAAGAACATCAAAGAAAAAGTCCACCAAGAAAATATTACAATTGTTAACAATTATACATCAAACACAAGAGAACCCAAGTTCATAAAAGAAACATTACCACAGCTTAAATTACATATTGAGCCTCACACAGTGATATAGGGTTACTTTAATATGCCACTCTCAACAAACCAACCGACAGCTCATGCAGACAAAACTGAAAAGAGAAATGCTAGCACTATGTGACATCATAAGCCAATTAGATCTAACATATATTTATGAAACATTTTATGCATACAAAAAAGAATAACTCGTGACTTTCTTCAAAACTAACCACATACTCAACCATAAGGGCATACTTTAACTACCTGTACACCACTAAATTAGAAAATCTAAAAGAAATGTATAATTTTCTTTATATATATTCCACTTATAAAGTTAAATCAAAATCAGATAAGCAATTTAAACAGACCTATTGTTTGCAACCAGTCATCTCCAATGCCTGTCCGAAGGACCTAGTGACAACAAGATACATTATCACTAGCTGCTAAGGTGGGACACATTTCCACTGTCATCATGAGTCCTGGATACTCCCTATGGGCAAGCACTGTATTCCCTTACAAAAAGCCAACACCTCCCCTCCCTATTCTCATTTTTCCCTTTATCCTCACTCAGAGGCAGCATCTGTATGTCCCCTCCCCAACAAACCTCTCAGGTAAAATCTGTCACATAGTATGACTTTATAGTGTACACTGCTTAGATCACAACACCTATAATCCCTAGTGAAATGGAAGCAGTAATTAAAATTTCCAAACCAAAAGAAACCCAGGGCCATAAGGGTTTTAGTGAAGAATTATACCAGACTTCCAAAGTAGGCTTAACATCAATATTCCTTGAATTATTCTGCTAAATAGAAACATAAGGGACATTGTTCAACTCTTTTTATGAGGCCAGTTTCTGACACCTAAATCACATAAAGACTCAACAAACAAAGAATTAAGGACCAATCTCTCTTATGAACATAATCGCAAAAATTCTCAATAAAACACTTGCAAACCAAATCCAAAGAATATATCAAAAAGATCATCCACCAGGATCAAATAGAGAATCAGGGATGGTTCAACATATGCAAATCAATAAATATAATCCACCATATAAACAAACTGAAAGATAAAACCACATGATCATTTCATGTGATACAGAAAAGGCCTTTGACAAAATTCAACACCACTTCATGATAAAAAGTCTTAGAGTGATTAGGGATAAAAGTTAAAACTGTAAATAAATAAAATATCCAATAAAAAATAAATATATAAAAAGTACATACTGCACCAGAATAAAGGGCATTTACAGTAAGACCATATAAAATATCTACTTAAATGTAGAGAAATTCAAAGCATTTCCACTAAAATCTGGAAAAAGACAAGGTGGTTGACTATTTCCACACATACTCAACATTGTACTTGAAGTCTTAGCTAGAGCAATAGGACAACTGAAGGAGATCAAGGAGATACAAATTGGAAAGGAAGAGTATTATTATTTGCAGATGATATGATAGTATACATAAATGATCCTAAATATTTCCCCAGGGGAATTCCTATAGTTGAGAAACACTTTTTTTTTTTGGGATTTTTTTTTATTGGTTATTTTATTTATTTACATTTCAAATGTTATCCCCCTTCCCTTCCCAGTTTCCTCTCCACAAGTCCCCTATCCCCTCTACCCTCCCCCTGCCTCTATGAGGGTGCTCTCTCACCTGCCCACCCACTCCTGCCTCGGTGGCCTAGTGTTCCCCTATCCCAGGTCATCAAGCCTCTACAGGACCAAGGGGTTCCCCTCCCAGTGATGCCAGATAAGGAAATCCTCTGCTACATATCCAGCTGGAGCCATGGGTACCCTCTAAACACTTTAAGGAAAGCAAGTGGATACACATTTAAACCACAAAAATCAGTAGTAGCCTTCTCAGGTACAAATGACAAACGTTCTGGGAAAGAAATAGGAGAAATGGTTTCCACAGTAGGTTCAAATAATCGGAAATATATTGGGGTAACTCTAACAAAGCAAGTGAAAGACTTATATGATAAAAATTTTAAGTCTTTGAGGAAAAAAAATGAAGAAGATATCAGAAGTTGGAAACTATCAGAGACAGAAAGAAACTACAGAGTAAGGGACAGATCTCCCAAGGAAGGAGAAATAGAATAGATAGCTATGGAAACAGATACATCAGCTCTGATAGAAGAATAGTCATGAACACTTTGACACACGAAAAGACTTTCAGAACAAAATACCATGAGCACATGCACTAAGAACAAAAATTAATAAATGAGACTTCATAAACCTGAAAATCTTCTGTATTGCAAAGAACACCAGCATTCAGACAGAGCAGAAAGCTACTGAATAGAAAAGGATTTTTACCAACTACATATTAGATACAGGGTTAATATTCAAACTACATAAAGAATAAAAAACAGGAAGTTAAAGAAATAGTAGCTCAATTAAAAATTGGGCTATAGGTCTAAGCAGAGAATTCTAAAGAGGAAACCCAAATGGTTGAGAAGCACTTAGGAGATGTTCAAGTTCAATATCCTTCATAATCATAGAAAAGCAAATCATAAGATTTCATCTTGTACCAGTCAGAATGACTAAGATCAATAAAACAAGATCATGGTGACAAGGATATGGCGTAAGGGAAACATTCATCCATTGCTGGTAGGAACACAAACTTGTACAACCACTGTGGAAATCATTGTCCCAGTTCCTTGGGAAGATGGAAACCAAAGCACTCAAGATCCAGCTATGTGAGTCTTGGGCATCCTACTCCATCCTACTACAGAGACACTTGATTAACCACATTCATTATTAATCCATTCATAATAGCTAGAAATCGAAAACAACCTAGATATCCACCGATGGATGAGTGGATAAAGAAACTTTTTTACTTAGCAGTTAAAAAAGGGGTAATCATGAAATTCACAGGTAAATGGATTGATCTAGAAAAAAATTCATCTTCAGTGAAGTAACTCAGATCCAAAGACACATACGGTATGTATTCACTTACATGTAGATGTTAGCTGTTAAGTTATTGATAATCAAGCTACAAACCATAGGATCCCAAAGCTAGAGAATAAGGGGTTAGGGTAGAAAGATAAATGTCCCAAGAAAGGGGAAATAGAACAGATAGGTATGGATGGAAGAGTAAGTGTGTGTGTGCTGGGGATGGGAGATGGGGGAGGGGGACTAGAATGGAAAGATCAAATGGGAAAGAGGAGAGATATGAAGAATGGGGCAAGCAAGGGATATGGGAAAGAACATCTAAAATTAAGGGCCATTTGGAAACCTAATATAGTAGAAACTTCTTTAATATATACATATATGAAAAAAATGTAAATAAAATCACCAAATAATCAGTGAGACAGAGCCCCAACTGGATATCTCTCATCAACAATGAAACTTCCAGTACCAGCAGTGGGTTACATCTAATTGAGTTGCTGGTTAAAGAGGACCCATAAGAACCCCAAACAACCCAAGTTATTGTCCAAACTATTGGTAGCTATCCTCAAACCTATGGTAAGACCCTACTGCTGAAGACAACACCAACACAACTCATTAAACATGAAGAAACATGGTGCCTACATAGAGCCTTCACCCCTATGTGCTAGCATCTTTAGTAAAGGAAGTTATTATGTACACTATGAAAAGAGAAATGTAAACACTAACCTAGCCAAAAACCCTTTAATCTACAATGGTGTTCAGTCTACAGGATATGCTAATGAAATAGTGGCACAAAGCTGGTAGAGGTAATCAATCAATATCTAATTTGACTTAAGTCCACTCAATGAGATGGGACCCATACCCAAACACTGCTTGGTTGACCAAGAACCTGAGACTAGATAAACTAGGGTAAAACCAAACACTACTATTTTAAGACAAAACAAAACAACAACAAAATATAGCAATGACAATGACATTCTGCTATACTCATAAACCAGTGCCATGCTCAGCCATCATCAGAGAACCTTCCTCTTGCAGCTGATAGGAATAATGTATGGAGACCCACATAGCCAGACATTATGTTGAGTGAGAGATCTTGGAACACTCGGTTGTAAATGGTATGTCTCCATCAAATCCCTCCTCTCAGTTCTCAGAAAAGACTGAAGAGAAAATGAAAAGAGTGTAATAGCCAGATGAGATGGAGAACAATAAAGAATCAAGGCCTTCTAGATACAAGAGAACTGGCACACATATGAATCCACAAAGACTATGGCAGAATGCACAGGGTCTATACAGATGGGGTCCTAGAGCTGAAAGAAGTAGACACATACCTATCCCTAACCCACAAGCTATCTCCAATTGATATCCACTTACAAATGAAAAATTAGTTTTCTTCAAGGGAGTCCCATGGGGAAACAAAACATTCTTAAGGGTATTGCCCTGAGTCTAGCAGTAGGTGGTCAACATAAAATGAAGTTGATGGCATCTCTGAACATTCTCTGCTCATAATATTAAGACATGTTTTGTTTTGTTTGGTTTACCTTACAGGTCTTTTACCTAAGCCATATATTATGATTTCATGTTTTGTGTTTCTATGGGATGCTTGAGCATGTGAATGTGTGTGTCACTGCATCTATATATATTTCTTGTGTTTTTTCTTTGGGTCTTTTTCTCCTTTGGTTGTTTTTATCATATTCTGATCTACTTACTTCTTATTTATCATATTTTATTTTATTACTACTCCTTATATACCTGGGGTTTTTTTTTGTTTTGTTTTGTTTTTTGTTTCTAAGAGAAGGGTATGGATCTGTGTAGGAGTAGAAGTGTGGAGGGACTAGGAGGAGTTGTAGTAGAGAAATTCATAATCAGAATATACTGTACAAAAAATCATTTTCAATAAAAGACAAAAAAGAGCAGTGATACTTTCTAAAAAAATTACTTCTCTGGAAGAAGCTGCTATTGCAGTAAAGCTATAACAAATGTGGAGTTACAACTACATTGCAATTTCAGCTTTTTTCTTCTTTGTGTTTATTTTTTATTTTTGAAATTAAAATATAATTACATGATTTCTCCCTTCTCTTTTCTCCCTCCAATGCTTCCCAATACCCCCTTCTTACTCTCTCAAATTCATTTATATATTGTATGTACATATTTTAAATATAGAAACACAACTGCTCAATCCATATAAAGTTACTTGTATGTGTATGACTTCAGGGATGACCATCTGGTATTGGATAACAATTCTGGGGGCTATTTCTCTTTGGTAGAATGGTAAAAGCAAAGGCAATTAGGCTTTGTAATGACATCAATTCAGTACCTGAATAGTTGATTGTTGTCATCAAGGTTTTCTGATCCCCATCTACCTTTGATATCTTCGATCACATGATTCTTAAGAAATTTTCTTAATAGCTGAACAGTCTGTTGTCTTGTAACTTCAGGACCAAAATTACTATTACTTCTTAATAGATCGTAAAGCCAATCTACTGCTTCAACTGCAGTGAAACAATTGCTATATTTTTTTAAATGTTGTCTATGTTTTCTTAAAGGCATTCCTATTCGAAAAGATGTGGTTACTTCATTCCACTGCAAAGAGAAGAAAAATACTTTTAAAAAAAATATAGCAAAAACGAAATCTCATTGATTTGGGTATGTAGCCAGTTATAGGCTAGTTTGGGCTACAAGAGGCCCTATCTCAAAATAACCAAATGGAATAAAGAAAATCATTAGACAAAGAAAATTCTTTATTTCATAGGTAATTATACTGTAAATTTTATTGAAGAAAAAAATCATTTTATCTGTGTTACATAAAATCTTATCTCACAGATTTCTTATTATTAATTCTAGTGTCAAAATAATATTTTATTTTAACAGGCTTACTTTACTAAATACTCATTGGGCATTCCAAGTACTTAGGAAACTTCAGAATGAAAAGTATAATATTCCTATTTCTTAGTCAAAGAAGCATTTACTATTAGTTTTTTTAATATGCTGATAGCATTTATGCCAGACAATATGTTTATGTTCAGTATTTAACTATAAATCTCACAATTTTATAAAGATATTATTATCTCATTTCCATATAAGGAAAAGGAAGCACACACTGATAACTTGACAAAGATCATATATCTAAATCTGTGATTTTCAACCTTCCTAATGTTGGGACCCTTTAAGTTCTTCAGGTTGTAGGGATACCCAATCATAAAATTATTCCATTGCTACTTCATAACTGTAATTCTGTTACTATTTTGAACTGTAATGTAAATATCTGATATGCAGAATACCTGATATGCAATCCTCTAACAGGTCACTAAGTCTGTAATTCCAGAGGCTAAGCATGAACTTTGTTATGTTTAAGTCCTGGCTGGGCTACAGAGTGAGTTCAAGCCAGCCTTCACAACTTAGTGAAACCCTGTCTCAAAATTAAAAGTAGAACTGATGCAGTAAGTTTCTATCACAAAATAAAATCAACACAAAATGAAAAAACAAAAGGAAAAGACAGGTTTAACCAACTCTGCCTAGAATCTGTGTTCAGTTACAGTACTAGCCAGGTAAGACTTCTGGCATGCAGCAATTATAATGTCCAAGGGCTTTTATTGCTAGGTATTTAGTACAGTATCTTTTATGAAGATTCCTACAGTGCTGGGCATGGTGGCAAAGGTTGGTGGATCTCTCTGTGTGAGTTCAACGACAACCTGGTCTGCATGGTGAGTAACAGGACAGCCAGAACCATATCAGGGTAACCCTAACCTGCCTCAAAACAAAGAAACAACAAACAAACAAACACCTATAGTGAGCACAGTATAGATAAAATGATAAGCTATCGATTGCACATTTAATGAACTTATGCGTATTTATGTAAAGAAAACCACTTTTTTTCTGAGCTACCTTCAAATAAGTCAACTCTCTAGATTTGTGATATCGACACTAGAACATAATACAATAAACATATAACTTTTAATAGAGAAAAATCATGTTAGAAATCAGATTAACCTGATTGATGAGACTATTAATTATATTACTACTGTGTCACATGTAAGATCACAATATTGACCTTACACCTGAAGAACAGTAAAGAAACTTTATTGAACTGCTTCACTACAGTAGCAAAGTGACACCGACTCTACACTCACAGACATCACAGAATATTTTTTGAAATGTGATGGACTTATAAGGTACCAGAGTGAAACATTTAGCCTTTGCTTAAACTTTAGTTTACTTTTTGTTTATGAGTCTTTGTTCTTTCTTTCCTTCTCTGTACCTCAATATCCTTATATTAATACCTTGTGGTAATTTAAAAAAACCTTACTTTATGTACTTGGCATTTTTGATGGAGGGTGCTTATGTTACTTTCATCTAAAATAGTAAATTTTTAATGTGATAGGACTACCTCATTGCAGAACTAAATTTCATCCTTTATACTGATAAACATAACCACCATTACTTGTTGAGAAATAGAATATCAAGATCACTGTGCCAGAAAAAGGCTCATTTTCTAGTTCTTTCATTCACCATTTACGTGGCTTTCAGAGTTCCTTCTTTGAGCCTTAGTTCCCACACTGGTAAAGTAGGCCCAGCATTTGTGAGAGGATAATTTGCTTGTTATTCTATATACTACCACACATTCTCATACATAATATATTTTTAGAAAATCTCTTAAAGTGGGTATGCATTGTACCATTGTACCAATGTAGAAACTGAGGTTAGGTGAATCTCTTAATGCAATCCAAATGCACACACAGCTCCAGTGACTATTAAAAGTGGTAACTAAAAGAATTCTGGGTTTAGGCTCATAGTTCTTTCCTAGTGCTACTTACAAATTCTACAGGGTCAATAAGCCAAACTGTCATGCCTGGGCTTCCAGCCTTGAAACTTTAATTTCTAATTCCGAGAGGCTGTAAATTATACATGAAGACTGGCTAACACTATTATGAGAATTAGGGGAAAAGAAGACATCTGAGGAGTTGTCTTGCAGAATCAGAAAGTAGTGTGGGGAAGGTAGAGCACTTTGGATCTGAAGCTGAGAGACACCAGAGTGAAGTGCAAGTCAAAGAAGGAGACAGGAGCAGTCGTATTAGTTTCCCTCTGCACCTTTCTCAGAAATCTAGGCGCCTTGGCTCACTCAGAATACCAGATCCCTGGCTCATCTTGAATCTAGCTCTGCGTCTCCTCAGGAAACTTAAGTCTCTCATACTCCCAGGTCACCCAGGATCCCTCCGGAAACCTCGGTCTCTGGTATCTCTCCTCCACGTTCTTACCAGCTTGGTGGCCCGGTAAGGTCCAAGAGGAGCACCCTGACGCTCCATACTGTCATTGCCAGGTTGAATCCATGGAGGCGGCAGAAACAGCGCTGTACGTAGCAGGAACCTCAGTGGCCTGGAGATGGTGTCGGAACAACTGCCGCGCTGCTGATTTGAATATCTCGGAGCGAAGCTGATTGGCAGCGCCATTCAGTCACATGATGCTACACGGAGGGGAAGGAGTTGTGACGTGAGCACAGCCTTTTTGGGTGGTACCGGCGGGCTGAGGTGTTCAGATTCAAAGGGATTGTATAGCGAATGAGCTGCTGCAATGCTAATGTAAACCACAATGGGCTTTACCAGGACACTACAACTAAAAGGCTGACCTCTGTGTGTGTTTATCTGTCTCCTTTCAACTTCCCTCCGTCAGTCCGTCTCTCCCTCCCTGCTCCCCTCCCCCCTCCCCCCTCCCCTTCTAGGAAAGGTAATCATTTATATGACAACAATGACATAGAAATAATTTGCACAATATAGTGAAAACATTATGAAGATTTTGTTGTCACTGTTGAGAAAAGGCCACCAAAAAGCCTGGAAGTTAACCTGTATGGTAGAAATTCATAGGAAAAGGAACATTCTTTCAAAGTAGTTGACATTTATTTATAAATTTCACACCATCTGTTTTCTTGTCCACATTTACTTGCAATACCAAGATTTTCTTTCTCCTTCTACTTCTCTTACACTTGCCCATGATCTCTAATATTATGTGTGTATAAGTGTATATATTTACTAATATGTGTATTTGTATATGATTTGCTTTTTTCCACTGCTTTGTTAGCTTCTGAAAAGAGAATTTATTGAAATATTGAAAGGATATCGATAAGGGGAAATGGGTCTGTAAAGGTTTACTCTATGCAAAAAGGTTGTCTCATTTAGAAGTTTTTCTCTCAATTTGCCTAAATATACACTGAGCACACATTCATGTTTTGTTTACGAAGTGAACTAAATAAATAGATGATGTATTTTCTTAATCACTATGATAGTCTTAATGAACTATGTGGAATGGGTGGAAAAGTTATGAAGACTTTCTTTTTGGTAGGGGTTTGTTTAAGAAGGAAACATCAGAGTTGATTGTGACTTAGAGTGAGCCATGTGGAGACAGAATGTTTAATGAGAAAAAGAAACAGAATCATGAAGCCACGGTAGAATGGAATATTAAGGGAATTTTAAGAGTGATATGAAGTTTTACAGGCAAAGCATAACATGACAGTCCAGGTTACTTGCCTTCTAAGAGTTTCACCTTAAAACATGACAAATATATTCCTGTTAATTTTGCTTCTGATTTTAATAATCACTTTTCTGTAGATAGCTACTGTGCATGAATACCTTTATGCCTAGTTTTAGCTTCCTATAGTTTATTCTCCATAAAGCATCTAGTGAAATTCTTACCAGTTTGACCTTATTTTTTTCTTGTTTTGTTATGCATTTGTATTATATGGTATATGATATGCATTTGTATTATATCTACATAAACTGCACACAAGATATGTTTTGATTCTTATTTTCAGAGATCAAATGTATTTTACAGAAGTGTAAAGGACTACAAGAGTATATTAGATTTACATAGTCATTTTCTATTTCTGTTTACCTCTTTCCTTTTCAAATCTACTGGTCATTTGGGTGTTATTTCTTCTGTCTAAAGAAGTCTTTTAAAAATTCTTTTAGAACATGTTTGCTGACAATTATTTTTTAAATTGAATTTATCTTTATTTGGAAATATTTCATCATTTCTAAAAGAGATTTTTCTGTGAATATGAAGTTATGGGTTGACAGTTATTTTTCTCTCAGCACTTTATAAATATTGTTTCATTTCCTTCTGGCCTCAGTGAGGCAGCTATAATAATCTGATTAATTTCCCTAGAAATGGTACATTATTTGTCTTGAGCTGGTTTAATTGTATTTCTTTGTATATAGTTTTCAGTATTAGGAATATGGTAGTTCTGAATATGTATTTTTGTTGTTGTTTAGATTTGCTTTTCTTTAATCTAAAATGTATATCTTTTCTCAAAATGTAGGTAGTTTTTACTTTATTTACTCAATGAGTTATTTTTCAAAGATGATTTCTCAAAAGTTTTGTCAATGTATTATTATCTCCATCTAAGACTAGGATAATTTAAAATTTAATCCTGTATTATAGCTTCATGAGTTCCAGAGGTTCTACTTAAATTTAAAATATGTATTACTTTGTTTATCTAGACAATGATACATATTAGCTAGTTTTTTCATGTTGTTGCAAAATACCCAACATATTGTTTTGTAGTTTGATTATGACAGAGATTATGGTGACAAAAGCATTAGGCAATTGGACATATTACATCCACAATCAGAAAAACAAGAGGGATGAATTCTGGTAGTCAGCTGGGCTTGCCTTCCTTCCTTCCTTCCTTCCTTCCTTCCTTCCTTCCTTCCTTCCTTCCTTCCTCCCTGCCTCCCTTCCTCCCTTCCT